>NC_056750.1:308035488-308055488 GCF_019279795.1 Protopterus annectens
GATACACTTTGTGAAGCCTAAGCCAGTACAAGGGCTTCATAGGAACGGCAGTGGCATCAGTGGTCTGTTTATTATTTAAACTGTGTATTGCTACCATATTTATTATTTAAACTGTGTATTGTTACCATAAGCTTTGCTTGTGTAACCATGATTAATGCTTACTGAATTGTATTGCCAGGGTGCATTCTGAATCTATATATACCTTAAAATATGACTTCATACTGTTAAGTATTATTTCTGATTGAATACCATTTCCTTGTACTGTGTATCTGTCTTATGTATTCTCTGTACCAGTTACTGTATTACCTCTTCCCTGCTCATAATCTTACTGGGTTTTTTTGTCTTTTCTGGGTAATTACAGGGCATCTTCTCCTTGAAGATCCCCCCCTCCTTCCAGGATATAAAAATAGATTTCGACCACTCGCTTATTGCGGGACAGCTCTCACATTAAAAGAAAACGAACCAACAAGGCTACCATTTCAAGCTTTTCACATAGGCGAATACTGTTGTTGTATACATAGTCAGAGATTAGAGCGGTGTGCATGACAATTAGGTCTCCCAAAACTGACCCCCAACCTAAGCTCCAGTCAGTATCTGCTTAAAGTAAATTCCTTACAGTCACCACTACATGGTGCTAACCCCCTGTATTTCAGCCTACTAATATTTTACAGTAACTTATTTATCCCAGTTAAATAATTGCTGCAAACTTATTAAAATACCTACCCAACCCTATTAATTAGGTTTAGTGCACAGTCGCCCCCATAAGTATATTGCTGATAACTCCACTCAGTAAAGTTAAATGCTTGATTCCACATACCTTTCCTTATTCCTCCACTGATAGTTTTTTTCACTCTCAGCCCTGCAGAGGCAAGCCCACTCCACTCCCCTACCCTGCCCCCAATTCCCTCCGGCACCCACTATCTCTAGATGTATACATCACAGGCCGCTCCTTCCAACCTCTTAATTGGCTCTAAGCCCCCCTGAGTTCATCACATCCCACACCCAAAACAACTAAAACCTTCCTACATCTCACATCATGCACACTCTAACTCTACTATTAGTAACATTCCTAACCTTCTTTAACCTACGTACTTTCTACCACCTCATTTCTCACAACACCACACTACATCAACTAACCCCAACAAAAGCTACAGCATACATATGCCATTATTTATCCCAAAATAGTTACTCTATTTCACCACCTCTCTTCAATCACAGACACACCACCACTTTCAAGACCAAACTGCATTTTAATATACCTAAAATCAAACAATTATACAGCTCATATGCATACTCCATACTTAACTCCATTTCATCCACAATCCAAACCAGTATCTTCACATTATTATGCCAAAGTGGAGATATTCATCCAAACCCTGGACCCCCTCCCACCCAACATGTTAACAACTCTACATCACTCTCAGTGAAAACACCAAAACATCTTTGCATCGTGACGTTAAACATCCGTAGTATCTGCAACAAAGTATCTGACTTCCATGCATGGCTTACACAGTACACACCTGATATAGTTGCTCTAACAGAAACCTGGCTCAAACCCCAGATATCAGACTCAGAAATACTTCCCCCTGGATAACAAATATTATGAAAAGATAGACTTCATAAGAAAGGGGGAGGCCTAGAATTAATATACCGTAACCACTTAAACATAATACCCCACTCAAAAATAGTTCCCACCTTCAATAATACGGAAATCCTATTAGCATCACTATTTTTCAACAGCCATAAACAAATATCTATTGCCAGCATCTATATTCCTCCAGGTTCCAATATCTCATCACTGGGAGACTTCCTATCATGGTCTAACCACTACATCTCAAATGAAACCATCATCCTCAGTGACACTAATATAAATTGGCTTAAACTAACACCAAACAACTCCACAAGCTCTATCAATCGGTTGATATTTACACAACATATACCAACCCCAACACACACAAAAAACAGTCACCCTGAATCCATCCTAGACTGGATATTAGTATCCCACCCACAATACTACTTCAATCCCAACATGCTTCCCAACACCCTAAGTGACCACTTACCAGCCCTGATACACAGACTATCCACCTCCAACCCAAGCCTTCATTCATACAGATTTAACAGAAATCTAGCCAGTCTCACTTTTGTAACATATTACAAACACTAAACTGTAACCCACTGAAATATCTTCCCTTAGATGAAGCAGTACATTATTTCAATACTATCTTCCGAGATACCCTTAACTCCATAGCCCCCATAAAAAAAAGAGTTAAACATAACCATGCTCCTTGGCTATCTAAATCAACCAAACAACTACTGATTAATAGAGACCAATCATGGCACAAATGGAGAAAAGATAAGACCCCACCCAACGAAACCCCCTTCAAAATACTTACAAACAGCAAAATAGGCCATTAATCAGGACAAAAAGACTTACTTCTCTCAACAAATAAACACCCACAGTAATAATCTCAGACTTTTCTGGAAATCTGTCAACTCATTACTAAATCCTGGCAGCACCCAAAACCCATCTCCATTTCCAGACAAAAGCCCAGCTGAAATCACTGAAATATTTAATAAAAACTTTATTGATATTATCCTTACATTTGTAAATGCAGGCAATACCCCAACCCCCATTAACCCATCCACCATACCTCAAGGCAGTATCAGCTAAATTCCATCCTTCAACTTCCAACCTGTAGCAACCTCTCAAATACAAACATTACTTGGCAAATTGAAACCAGGCTCCTTATCTGCGGATAATTCCCCCTAGAATACCTCAGAATAAGTGCTATGGCAGTAGGTTTAAACCAATCACTTGCAGAACACACAGTCCACCAGCTCTGAAGAAAAATCAGTAATCACCCCACTTCATAAAGGTGGAAAGCCTCATGACCTATCTAATTTTAGACCTATTTCCATACTGTCCCCTCTATCTAAAATAGTGGAAAAATGCATCGACAAACAACTGGTTGAATATCTAACCAGTAACAACTTACTATCCCCTTCACAACATGGTTTTCGATCATCCCACAGTACCATTACTGCCTTAGTCCCCTTCACAAATTACATCTATAATGCCCTAGATAGTAACCTACTTACATCAGTCCTGTTATTGGATCTCTCAAAAGCATTCAACAAAGTCTCCCACATCAAACTTATCCAGCAATTGCAATCACTAGGATGCTCTGATGCCATTCTAACCTGGTTCACTAGTTACTTAGAAAACAGACAACTATTCGTAAAATGGCAGAATAACCTCTCTATCTTACTCCCAAATAACATAGGAGTGCCCCAGGGGTCAATCTTGGGATCCCTACTGTTCAACATTTTTATAAATGACCTACATAAAGTTCTTTCTGACTATACTACCATACAATATGCAGGCAATTCAACCATAATATGTGCCTCCAATAACTTCTCTGACCTCCAAAAGTTAACACAAAAGGCCTTTACATCCATAGAACTCTGGCTAAACCAATCACAGCTATTACTTAACCCTAATAAATCTAAACTACTCCTCTTTGCATCTAAACCTGTTCCCACAGACTTTACTATATCCTCCATAAACAAAACCCAAATAGAGTTAGTAAATCAGGCCAAACTGCTAGGAATTACTATTGACAGCAAACTTAGCTTTGACTTGCATATTAATAATACAATACAAAATGCTCACTTCAAATTAGGCAAACTTTACAGAAACAAACAATACTTAAACAAATCCATCCAAATAAAACTTTCAAAATGTCTTCTCCTTCCAACGTTACTATATGGGTCTCCTGTCTTCACCATTCTCCACAACTCTTTGCAACACAAACTGCAGTCCTGTTATTATAAGATTGCAACATTTGCATCAGCCCAACCAAATCGTATCCACCATGGCCAGGCCACTAGAGAACTAAATTGGCTAGAATTTGCACATTACCTATATTGCACACAACTTACCTTTGCCCATAAACTCATTTATAAACCCAAGTGTTGCCCTTCCCTGAAAAATATCATTGAACCTTAAGTCCCATCCAAAAATCTATGCTCTAACAACAAACACCTACTTAAAGTATCAAAACCTAGTAAAAGAGCAGGTAGCTGCCTCTATTCCCATTCCGTAACTAAGCTGTGGAATGCCCTCCCATCATCAGTTACAGAATTAAACAACATAATCTCCTTTAAAAGAAAACTAAAACAACATCTCACTGATAACCCCAGCTGTACATGCAACACATATCCACAACCTCCTTAATCTAGCAAAACTGTTTCACATAGCAAATATATTTATGCATATGTCATAATGTTACACCATATGAGTTATCCCTAATCTTTAATATCCTAGTCCACACATCTATACAACTATCTTAACACATTTTCTCTACTCTGTCACTTTCTACTTTTAATACTACCATTAAATTTATGCCACCCATAATCTACTTATTCCCACTACCTAGCTATGAAATTCTAACTATATCTATCCTACCTTTAAGTTTAATACTCTAATTCCACCTTCCCACTACACTTACCTTTCCCTTTTCCTACCCCCCCAAAAAAAATGAGCTGTATTGTTAAATATTTCTAACTGTATAATGTTCCATTGTTACTCTATTGTGCCTTTTTACAACATATGTGCTGTTTAGATAGTTTTCTGTATTATTTCATTTGCTTTACAAGTAATTGTTTCCTTACAAATTCATGTAATGTTTTTCATGTAACCTGGAGGTTTTCTCCCCAGGCCTCCGCTGAAAATGGGTCCCAAGCCCAGTGGACTTTCCCGGTCAACAAATGTCAGTAAATAATAATTAATAATGTAGCAGGATATCATTATAGGCCCTAGTACCTGAATGCTACAGGACCCAAGATAATGGTCTTTTACTTCTTTTGAAACAGATGGCGAACCTCATCCAGACGGGAGTATTAATGTCCATACCCTGCCACCTCAACTTGTCTACCCAAAGCTTGATTAAGTGGGGTCTGTCAACCCGCTACACAAACTGCCTATGATGGCTTGGCTACAGGATTTTGGGACATTGACCTACCTCCCACAGGAAAACAATGACTGTTTCACACACACTCTCCTCATTGTGTTCCATCCTCACTAATAAATCCCAGGGCAGACAAAGGGCAAACTTGAGACCAGGCAATCCTATGCAAAGGCCTTGATCTAATACACGGACTTCAGATAATCACAACATGCATTTTGTTATCACTGCCACAACTTATGCCACCTCTGTACCAGTCACTCCCTTTACTTATCCTGCCTGGATGCCAGAAGTTCCTTCAGTTATACTACCTGGTACTAGTCATTCCTTCACTTATCCCACCTCGGTGCCAGCATTCCTTCACTTATTCTGTCTGGGTGCCAGATATTCCTTCACTTATCCTGCCAGGGAGCCAGGCATTCCTTCCTTTTTCAGACAGTCCATAAGTTGACCTGCCACAGTTCCTCACCTGTAATGGAGTATAAGCATAGATGACATCAGGGTCTAGTACACATCATCAAAAAGAGCTGTTCTTCTACTTTGTGTGTACATGTTCCATAGTGCTGGCTTTATAGACATATATAAAGTCTGAACATTCTGAACAAGATGACTGCAAAAATGCACACTGCGAATGCTGCAGAAACAATGTGATTTCCATCACATAGGATAATCAACAGTTTTCTAGAGATATGATTCTAGGCTAAACACTTCAATTTTGAGAGACTGATATGAAGTGAAATGTCTCACATGTGTATTTTATAGCTCGTACCTGTTCTGCCCGAACCACCATGACAGTGATGCCCATGTCCATTAAAGATGGCTACATGATCACCACATGTGATAGGTGGTGCCATGAGCTGTTGTCTCACGTATTTCTGGAGTACAAAATATCATCATGCTCTTATGCTACACAGCACAGTGCATAGTGACTATCATATGTACTGTTACTGCCTCACATATCACTGAAGTATACTGTGTCATTATACTACTGAGTTAGTAGCCATAGTGCATAATTACTACCTGATGTAATGCTAGTGTCTCACAAATAACAGGAGTATACATGTGTCATTATATGATTATGTTAGTTAGCATAGAGAGGACAAGGCGATCTGCTGTGGCGACCCCTAACCGGGAAAAGCCGAAAGAAGAAGTATAGTATATAATGAGTACCTGATGTTCAGCTACTCCCTCATATATCACTTTAGTACACTGTGTCATTATACAATTGTGTTATTTAGCATAGTGAATAATCACTATCTAATGACCTGCCACTGCTTTACATATCACATAAGTATACTGTCTCCTTATACAGTTGTGTTAGTAACCACAGTGTACACCAACTACCTGATGTATTGCTACTGTCTCACACATATAACAGGAGTATATTGTGTCATTATGCTATTGTGTTAATTAGCATAGTGTGTAATGACTTCTTGATATACAGCTACTCCCTCACATATCACTGGAGTATACTGTGTCTTTATACGATTGTGTTAGCATAGTGCAGGATGAATGCCTAATGTTTTGTTACTGCCGTATATGTTGCTGGAGTATATAGTGGCATGAATAACGGTAATGCTTTGTTCCCATAGACAACATTCTATCATCAGGTAATACTCAGCTTTCTGAAATATGATCCTTCCACCTTCCGTGTTACCCAATTAACATTAATTCTAGAACTAGTAAGAATGACAGACACAACATTTATTTGTCTCTGTTGGTGAGAAGATGCTGGCTTCATGTAAACAACTGTGAACACTTTATAATATGGAGCAAGAAAACAGCTCAAAAAGTACAATGTCAAAAGGCCTTGATCTCCAAATCAGCAGGACTGCAATACAATTTCAAATGACTTTTTTCTTTCTGTTGATTTGCCGTGACTCTGGAGTTATTTGCGATAACTAAGGAGTTACCTGGGGTACAGTAGCTGCATGGGGGTGTGGGACATTTGCTGTCCACAAAAACCCAATTAGATTAATTTTCAAACTAATTAGACTTTATTACTCCCCAACACACCAGCGTAACATCATTGGTCTAGTCACAGTCGATCGATGCTGTCCTCCTGAATGTCTTACTGTACAAGTACCTAAACATTGCAGGATGGGGCACCCCCTTAGTGTTCTCAACAAAGACAGGGACTTCCCTCTTTGGTGAATGTGGTCTTTCTTGGCCATGGGTAAAACCCTGCACTAGTTTAGGGGAGATATTATTTCCTATGGTACTATCAGGTTTATTGCTCAACTGAGGAGTGTACTGAGTCTAGTCTTGATGTGAGCAGGACAAGGTCTCTAATTGTTATTCAGTCATTTTTTGTGTTGTCCCATTACTTTCACTTTTAGTACCATTTGACCTTTTGGCTTTCATCTGGATAACTGAGATCCATTTAAAAATATAAAAGCAAGATGAGCAATTATTGAAGAAGAAAAGTATCTCTGTGCAATGAAATAATACGTTCTCTCTCTCATTGATCATCTGCATGGAAAATCTTTAGTAAAAGATTTATGATTTCTGAAGAGGTCAGATAATAAGATGCATTTATGTGAGATTACAGGACTTATTACAATGGGGATCAGTGCCATTTTTATAAATAAGTACTGTAACAAATTCGGTGAACCCTAAAATGCTGCACTGCATGCATTACTAGGTTAATAAACAGAAATCTATTGCACAATACAGGGAGAAAATTTAAATAATTAAAAGAGTAGTATTCATAGTAGACATGTATAATCTAAATAAAAAATATTGTAATAAGTTCCAAATAAAGTTGCTTCCTGCTCATCATAGACTTATTCTATTCACTTTAGAGATCCGTTGATGTTTATATACGTTAGAGGTATTATAGTACCAGTGCAGGAAATCGAAGACTTAAATAGCAGGACAAGATGCAAATCTTTAGTGAACAATTACTGTCTTTGTCAGTATCCTCAGAGCTACATTTAGCATATGGTCAATGTTTATTTCATACTAGCAACCTAACAAATAATAACAGACACATTGCTGCCATATGGTTGGATTTAACAGTAATGAGGTGGAATGTGTTTGCTCTCACTTTGCATCTATTTTACGCAGATGCTTTCTCAAACTGGTTTTACAGTCCAGCAGACAGAGGTGATAAAATGTCGCTAATGCAATAGATGCCAGAGTAGCAGCTTCTATGTGGCATGATGCCATCTGAAAGTTTGAAAGACTTAGTTTCTCTGTTTTATATAATGTAATTAAATCCTGCTTCAGTTTTTTTTGTTTCATCTAACATCATATATTACTGGCTTGGTGAGAGCTCTGAAAGGCTTCAGGGCATAGTTACTCAAACAAAAACAGTTAGAACATAACAGTAAGGAAATTGAGAAATTTCTGAACACATTAGTTTGGTCTGCAAGTTCTTTGTCCCCTGGCAAAGATGCTGGGAACAAATGTTGTCAAACTGTATTCCAGTTCACATAAGTACATCTATGACTAACCTTTGGGTTCCAGTAAGTATGTATCTATGACAGGGCACAAATGTTTGGCTGTCTTTGACTGGATTTCTTGTGTGAGAACAGATCTTGGCAAAGGTTATAAATGTTAGTCATACCTTTGGTTCCCATAAATAGATATCTATGACAACACAGGAATATTTATCAGCTTTCTTGTAGGGCTACAACGAAGGCTCATTCAAGCTGGATAACCTGGTGTCCAGTACATCTGTGAAATTATACAGTGACTGACAGCAGAGGACAAGTGTTGGAACACAAATGCCTTTGGAGCTGTGGTCTCATTCTTGAGACGGACTGAGATGATCTCTGCTATTACCTTTCTATGTCAGCTTATAAAATGTCACACCTTAATTATTTGGGCTTTCAGATTTGTTACTTTGCAGGGCTTCTTTTGGCTGGGTCACATATGTAAAGCTGATAATACAAGACAAACTAAAAAAAAGACAATGTTAACATATTGGTTTGATAGGGATTTTATTGTGCAAGCTCTTTAGGTAAATTTAAAATAGTCTTAGAGGGTTCTTTGCAGGGACGTCTTCTGAAGGAGAGCAAGAAATGTATATTACTGGAAGCTTAACAAACTAATTCAGTGGAGATGAATGTCGCTTTATGGTGCCAAGGGTGAAGTGCAATGAGAAATATATTTCTGTCCCTGTGGAAAAATTAGGAGTGGGCCTAAAGTCTGATGGTGTGGCTTACATTACCAGGCCTTAGTAAGGCAACATGGTAGGTGAGCTGTGGCACAGATTAATGTCCATATATCTGAATACTGCTAATCTGCTCGTATCTCATACAGAGAAGGTAGATGTGATAAAAATGTTAGTGAGATGAACTATACTTCAGGATAAAATCAGCAAGACAGAACAGGCATCCTATTATATGGGCACTGTTAAGTGGAATGGTTACTGCTTTACTTAATGTGGTTTATCTGGTAGGTTAATCATGTTTTTTTCAAGCACCATTTGACTTCCTTTTAAGGTACTTTTCTGGCAAGTGAGCTATTGTGAGGGTGTAGCAGCATATTTACTAGTGAGGGAAGACAGTGTGAGGTTGGTTGGTATTGTTACAATTGAACTGAAAATATATAAACAATTGTTTGAAGAAGACAAGGGTGAAGCAATTGCTGTAATACAGCAAGATCTGTAAACTGTGCAGACCAGAATATAGTTTCATTAAATAAACATATTTAATTGAGAATGAATTAGTCCAGTATATGGAGACAGCGGTACAGTAACATTCACTTCAACTTCCTTGTTGAAAACATATATGTGCTATAGAACTTTATACCGAATGTACTTTTTCTAGCAAGTGTATATGGCATTTCAGAAGTCAAAGACTTAACACTTTTTGATCACTTATAGACAGAGTACTTGTCATTAAGTTGTAGCATTAAAGGTCATAATATAACTTTAGCAGTTGTTTTGGCAACAAAATTGAATAGTATACACATAAACTATTACTAATATTTTCATACAAAGAGATAATGGACAACCATAAAATGACAAAAAACGTACTTGCCTTCTTATCACTAACTGCACAGTACATAATGTGCCTATCACTAGTTACTCAAGTGTAAAACATCTCATTTTTTTATTAAAGTTGTTGAACGAGGTTTAGTACTTTTGTACACTGTTCCTAGGATAAAGGCAATTTTTTTCTTTAACAAGGCTGCTTAAATATATGAACCATCCTTTTCCTTTCAGGGACTGTAGGTGTTATTTCTCTTCATGCTCAGCAACCAGAATGAGGGTTTAATGGGGAGAGTTAGCTCCTGTGAAGTTGTTGCCAGGAAAATTTCAGATCAGGTATAAATTGTTTACCTTTACAGGCTGTCAGTGCAAATACTTGTTTTGTATTTGCACTGTATGTAATTAACTGTATTATTTCAACATCTGCCTCATATTTCCATGTATTTGGCTGTATTTTTCTTTTCATTTGGCTTGGATCACTACTGAAAAAGGTTTTTGGACTAGTTCACCTACCTGGTTAACAAACAAACAAACAAATGCAATATTTCATCTTTCTTTAGTTTGATACACATTATGTAAGCATCATATACTGGGTAAAAGCAAGATGATAGTGGTTACTCATATTAAAGGTCATGCAGGAGAATGATTGGAAATAAATCAGTGACCACTGATGAGCAGTGAGTGTATTGGTTTAGCTCATTTGCTCATTTTTTTCTACATTCTAATATGATTATTGGACTTGTATATTGGTAGCATCAATGGATTTTAGAGATGCTAAAGAGCTTCCTGCCATCAACCAACCAAATGTTTGAGGGCAGAGGAAGACATCTACTGATTTTTTGTTTAGCCCATTATTTTTGTCTTTTCTTTGTCATGCTGTGAAGGATATTCCTGAGATGCAAGAATTTCCATAAATCCATTTTGCTATTGTCTCTGTGATACAGTTATTCTACTCTCTTAACTAGATCCTGCTTGGGACATGTCCCTGTTCACCTTACTTCTAGTTTGTTAAGCTGGTTTGTATGGAGTAACAATTCTAGACACTTTCATTTAGTTAACATTTGTCGAGACACTTTCATTTAGTTAACATTTGTCAAGACACTTTTAGTTAACATTTGTCGCAACACTTTCATTTAGTTAGCACAAATAGTATCTTTTATTTTCCCAGGCTGCAATGCTTGATATAAAGCAATGATTAGGGTATACATGTTTCTATCTGATAGAGAAATACAGACTTAAGGAGGTTTCTGTAATTTTCTTAGAGAAATTTCAGCATTACTTGTTAAAACTTGTTGAACCATAGGTTCATAGGTGTATACTAGGCTAATGGCCCTGGAGCCTTTATAAGCCTAGCCCATAGAAGTGCCCTGGCATTGTGCTGCCCGACATTGGTTCCCAGTGCCTCTATCAAGTAAAGCCACTGGAGTGATCCCCGGGGTGAACTTTCTATCACCCATCCACTCATCAAGATTTCTCTTGAAGAGGGATAGTGAGGTGGTCTGCTTCACATGTATGGGAAGTCTATTCCAGAGCATGGGCAATCTCTCTGTGAGGAACCTGTCCCTCCAGCATGTTCTGTTGATTGTGGTATTGAGGTTGAGGTCTGTGGAGAGTGTGGTGTGGAGGGATTGGGATTTCTTTAGATGTAGCATTTCTAACATAGCTGAGTCAGACATGGCTTTGTAAGTAAAGCAAATATCGCCTCTAAGTAGGCGATATGAGACAGAGAATAGCCAGAGTCTTTTGAGTCTGTCCGTGTAGGACATGTGTTTAATGCCTAGGATCCTCTTTGTGAGGTACTTCTGTGGCCTCTCCAGCTGTTGCAGGTGTCTAGTGAGGTACATGTCAAATAGGGCATTATATTCAATGACTGACCTAATGAGGGAAGAGTAGAGAGAGATGATGACCTCTTTCTTCCTGGATGCAAAACCCTTGGTAATGAGATGTGCCGCACAGAAGGACTTTCTGACCACAGTGGCAATGTAGTGGTTGAAGGAGAGGTTGCTGTCAGCCTGCATCCCTATATCTCTTATAACACCTTCAGTGTTCAGTGGGCTCCCATCGATGTGGTAATTAGTGGGAATTGAATTTTTACCAAAGGGGATGATGACACATTTTTTGGCATTAAGCTTAAGGCCGTGGTTTTGACACCAGTCATTGGTCTCAGTGAGGCCTTTCTGTAGGATGACTGCATCTCTTGGGGAGTTAATAATGGATCCCAGCTTGCAGTCTTCTGTGAACTTGGTCAGCCAGAGTACCTTTGTGTTGGCCTGCACTTCTGAGAAGTAGATGCTGAACAGGAGAGGACCCAGGACCAATACATGTGGGACTCCACTCGTGACTGGTCAGCAGTCTGACTTGGAGTTAACTACTTTCGCACTGTGTGTTCTATCTGTGAGCCAATTTGTAACCCACCTAATGATATAGGGGTTGATGCCTAGTTTGCTGAGTTTATCAATAATTCCCGAGTGAGGAATGGTATCAAAGGCCTTGGCCAGATCGAGGTAGGCTGTATGCACTACCTTACCTTCATCCACAGCCCTGGAGACTGACTCAAAGAAGTCAACCAGGTTGAGCAGGCATGATCTCCCTTTCACAAAGCCAAATTCCGTGGGGTCTAGAGTTTGGAGATTTCCTATATCATTGTTAATCAGGTCCATGATGATGCACTGCATAGCTTTACTTATCAGACTGATCAGCCTAATGGTGTGATAATTTCCAGGGTCTGTAGTTGCTGCCCCTTTATGGAGATGAATAACTGTAGCAGTGCGCCATTAGGTAGGGACAAAGCCTGAGGTGAGGTGAGGTGTGACTAAAACAGGGCACACAGATGTGGTACCAGTTCGCTTTGTAGTTCATGTAGAAGACAGCCAGGGATATTATAGGGTCCCATGGAAGCTGTATTCTTGGCCTTAGATAATGCAGCTTTAACCTGTGCTGCAGTAATGCTGGGTGCCTGGCATTCTTCTGGTATTGTGATTGGCCCTTTGGGGGGGGGGTAAAGTTGGCACTGAATCTGTCGGCCAGTATTTTGGAAATATCTGTTGGCTCAGTATAGGAGGTACCATTGTGCAGTAGCTCAGAGCAAATCTGGGTATTACTATGGAGGTACTTGATATAATTATAGAAGGCTTTGTGATTGTTTTTAGTGTCTGCCGCAATTCTCCCTTCATAGCTGGCTTTACAGGATTTGGTGATGGATCTCAACTTTTTTTGTTGAGGCTAATAAGGGAGTTTTTCCAGTCTTGGGACTTCACCTTTTTCTGAAACAGTTTCTTCCTTCTGTTGTAGAGTTTATTAATGGCAGGGAACCACCAGATTGGCTTCCTTTTTTAGGAGGAGAGATTCTTGGTTCTGTTGGGTATGGCTAGTTCCATGCATTTATGTACATGTTTATACAGTGCAGTGGTGTATAACTCAGCTGTCAGGCAGCTATTTTCTATTTGCATGGGTGCCATGAAGTTAGCCACCTCTGTTTTTAGGAGCCCAAAGTCCGCTTTGTTGAAGTTTTCAAGGTGGTTACCTTTGCGGGGGGTGGGGGGGGGGTGGGTAAGATGTGGATTTCCATGGTAATTAGTTTATGGTCAGATCTGACCAGGGAAGGACTGACTACTGGTGTAGAGCAACAGTCACCCATGTTAGTAACAAACAGGTCAAGGATGTTGCTTCCTCTAGTGGGGGTCAGAATGAGCTAGTCCAGGGCATTGGAAGTGATGAATTCCAGGAAGCGTTGGGCCAGTGTATTGGTGCTTGAGTAGTTCTCCCAGTTGATGGAGGGGTAGTTGAAATCTCCTACTATAAGAGTGTTTGGTTGGACCTTGATAGCTTCCAGGGTGCTTGGGAACGTGGAGTGAGAGTCTATGGACATGGTTGGGGACCTATAGCAGGCTATGACCTGGATCACCATCTTACCCAATGTTAGTTGTACCTGAAATATCTCAGATGCGTTACGCTGGGCTGCTAGTCTGGAGGTGTGCATACCCTTTATGAATATGGAGACACCACCGCCTTTGGAGCTACAGCCCATGTGTCGGGGCCGAAAGGTGTGGAATGAGTTATAGCCTGGTAGCGCAGAGGTGCTTTCTGCCACTTTAAACCAGGTTTCCATTACAACACAAATGTCGATGTTCTCCATTTTAGGAGTGCTTTGAGCAAGTGCATCTTGAGATTTAGACTTCTAGCACTGAGCAACATGACCTTCAGATTGCATTTATTTATAGCCATGTATGATAGGCAATCATATCTGAATCTGAAACAAAATACAACAGCAATGAGAGATGTATGATTTTGTTAACAGAGCAAATCCAGTTGTTAACAAAATTAACCCATCAACTATAGCAAAATGCATTTAGAAAATCCACTGTCATTGAAAACTCAAAAAAAAAATGCAGTTTTTTTTGGGTGCAATCCCGCATGCATCCCTCGTACTGGCCTTATTCACAGCTCAGAGAAAATGCAAAGACCATATTGTTTCTGCTTCCCATCTACTGCATAAAAACATTATCAAATTACAGCCACAGTTTAACAGCACATTCCTAATTCCTTCATATCTAGGCTATCCAAAATAATGTAGACAGACATGGATCATATACACTGAAAACAAAATTAGCAAAAATTAAACAAATATGACTCTGACTACTGGTTTGTATCAGATCTCATCCAGTCATAGTTGCTGTAAATGCCTTTAGGCAAAAGGGGTCTAGGTGAAATGGAAAAACAAGTGTTTTTCTGAAAAATCAGTGTAACTTTTTTTCAGTTTCTTCAGTTGTAGCTAACAATTTCAGAAATGTTGTTGATCTAATTCCTAAATTAAATAATTGATTCTTCAGGTGAAGCACAGGGATGTTAAGGTTAAAGTTTCTGTTGTAGGTCAGGAGGTAATGTGGATCTATCTTAGTTTGTTTTTGGGGCTGATCATCATCATCATCAACCCCCTTTTTCCTATTTTCTACATGGGGCTGGGGTATTGAATCAATTGGACACATCCCTATTGATTCATTGCCACACTCTCCTACCTTCTTTGACAGTTACGCCTGACTGCTGGAGGTCACACAATCCATCCAGCTTTTTGCTGCATGCCCTAACTTACCTTTTGCCCTCTTCCTGTTTGCCCCAAATCTTCCTCACCAGGTTGTCTTCTGCTTTCCTGCACACATGCATGAACCACTGCAATCTGTTCTCTTGGACCTTCTCTGCAGTTGGAGCCACTTGGGTTTCTGCTCTGTCCTCATTTCTTCATTTGCCCTGCAGTGCACATCCTACCATCCATCTCAGGCACTTCATCTCCATTACCTTTAGCTTCCTCAAAAGTTCTGCCTTCACTGTTCAAGTTTCTGTACCATACAACAGCACTGGTCACACCACTTTTTTGTACACCTTACTGTTCAGCTTTATTGGCATTCTTATGTCATACACTACCCCAGGTACTCTATGCCAGTTAGCTGCAGAGCCTTGGCTTTGGCCTCCACTCAGACTTTCCTTCCCCTCACCCACCACTCTCAGGTACTGCTTGATATTTGATTAATGTCATTTAGTCATATAAATTTGCTTACATTTGCACTAAATCAGGTAGTGCAGGAAGAGCAGAATGACATTTTCAGACCATTGGTAAATGTGTTTGGTAGCTGCTTTTGGTTGTGGAAAACCTTTTTGTATTAGCACTCTTCCTGTGATCATACCACTGAACTGAAAGCAAATTTTAAGTTTGGTGACGTCATGGTAGTGACAGTATGAAATGCATTTGTGGACTTTAATAGGCATACTGCCGTTCATACCCAGACGTTTAGCTGTCAAAGTCTATTGACAGAGTGCTCTCTCTGCTTGTCGTAATGTCAGGATGGATACACTAAATGTGCTGGGGTCATAGTTTAATAAATGGTTTAATAAGCTTTTTATTGTAAAAATAGCCCAAATTAATAGCGAATTCGAACACGGAAAATGCATCATGGCACTTAACTCACTAGATGCCATGATGCATCCACTATCATAACCAAACAACTGTGAGATATTTTAAATCTTATAGTAGTGGGGAGATGTCCTTCTTTGATTATTGAAACAGGATTACATATGACATGCAGAACAGTGCACGCCATACTGGTCCTACCTGCACTGTTGCCTGTAGTGTATTATTCTGTCTTATAGCTTGGGATGGTGACAAATAGTCTTGGTGGTAAGGCATGTTTGTGCTGGGTTCTTTTCTAAAGTGAGAAAGCTCTAAAACCCAGCTGCTGAGGCACACTTTGGCTGTTCATTTTGTAAGAGTTTTTTATAGATTAATTGAAAATTGTTCATAAAAATTTGTTAGCACAGGGAGACCATCTTACACCTTATATCATTTCAGGTTATAAATTCTGAGAAACCATATAACTACTTATTACTAGTTTAAATACAGATGACATGTTATTTATTCTCTCTACTGTATCCAGAGTGTGTCCCTACTTGTCAGAGCTATTCTCATTTCAAAAAGTCGGTGTTTTTGTCTGCAAGTTTAAGAAAGTCGTCAGTGCTAGGATTTTGAAAGTCTAAATGCAGTAGATTGTGTTTTACATAAAGTTCATATGTTCCAATACATAGCTGTCTATACTAAGCTTTGTTTGTGCTGCTGGTAATTGTTGGGATTATTTTTTCCAGAGGTAACTATTTTGGTCAGAATGCACTAGATTGTTGACTTGAATTAGAACAGGACTAACTGAATGAAAGATGTGTAAATCAACACTTGGATTGTATTGCATTTTTCAGTATCCAGCAGTGGTAAATGAGAAAAATGTGCACTGAACTGTGCATTTCCAAAAGGACTACAAGTTTTATTTGTATTTCTTAATTCAGTAGTTATCAAATCACTTGTACAGAACTGCTAAAATAATATTCTTTGCAATGCAATATGAAGAAATAGCATTCTTGGCCAATGAATCTAGAACTACTATATATTTACATCAGATTATAGCTAGCACTGAACAATATTATTATACTTCTTAAGTATTTGACAAAATAAGCAAAGTTTATGGTTTGGAATCCTAACTTTTGTGCTCAGTTATTTAGGCTTAAAGTTTAATGTAACATTTGCCTCTTTATACTGTTGTAGTTACATTTTAAGTATGACAGTTTCCTGGTAATTTTTCAGAAAGAGAAAGCATAACTTACGTTACAATAAAATTGTACAAATTCCAGAAATCACATTAGATTTATTTTTCTAATGTTGTGTGGGACACTTTGACTGTGTGTCAGGCTTGTGTGCTGTATTTGCCCTTTGGTCTCTCCTGAAAAGAGGCCATAGCCCTGGTGGGTCTGACAAATCATGCATGCATGCATATATAAATAAATATATACATAAACAAATAAATAAATTAATAAATAAATAATTGTCCATGTATCTTTTAGATCTATAGGCACCATAATTATTTCATATCTTGCTTTCCTTGCCCTCCTGGATAGGGGCATCATGGGTTACTAGGCATATTTCCATTAAACAAAACCGCAAATGACCAGTACATTAACTTAATAATGCAAAATGGCATATGTAACGTAAATAAAGCACTCTAGCAAATGACTTCAGTACATAATTAAATCAATTTTTTGTTCATTTTGAGTCAGACTGCTGAAATGTGCTTATTCAGGGCAAATTTCCATTTCCTCCATAATGATTTGATAAAGAGGGTCTGTATATTTCTTTGTATTCGTTAACATACCCGGCTAAACTGGGAAGGGAAAATCTTGAGTGAAAAAAAACAACCGCAATGGCAAATACTAATTTATTGAAGTCAGAATTTACATAAACAATTTCCAGGACTGAATTTACTAGACTATTGTCTGGGCAGTAGAAGAACAAAGAAAGAGTATTTTGAGGTGTAGGTACAGGGGAAAGAATAAATAGAAGATACTAAAACCTTATGCATAAAGGATAAGCTATAAATGATAAGAATAAAAATAAGTCAGAAACTAAATGAAAAGGGGGAAACTGGAAATGTCATCACCCAGACACGTTGCTAGTAAGGTTTTCCCAGCCTCATTTAGATGTAAGCCATGCTTCTTAGAAGGACTTTATTTGTCATGGAAATTTCTCCATACATCTACAAATATAAATTACTTCACTGAGCTGATATGTTTTAAATAACTATTTGTCCTGTCTTCTTGTCAAATAGATCACAATTCACATTTCTTGGCAGAATGTTTCTATGATATTTCTTCCAGCATGAACAGTAATGTGTATAAATCCGGTGTCCTCTCCCACTAGTTTTGTTATTCCTTCTTTTAATATACTTATTTTTTCCCTTAGGAAAGTAAGTTATGTGTTTTTTATCATCATCTTTAATATTAAGTAGGCACCTTCCCTCTTAAAAATGAAGCACCCGTTATGCACATTTTCTTTACTTCCTTTTGTTTCCTTCTAGTATCATCTTTTTTTTATTCAAAGGGAGTCTCTCAGTTGAGAAATTCTTAAAACTTGGCAAAGATTGAGAGAGAGAGGGACAGAGGCCTCACATTTTCAGATAATGTTTATTTGGCAATATTAAGGTGGTCAAGCTGAACTGAAGTTGTGGGAAAGATCATATAACTAACAAAGAAATACAGGATTTAGGTAAAGACTTTTTTTGGTTAGTCTACTCACATTATCAGTAATACTCAATAAATGTTAGGAACAAGTAAAAAGGCCTCAACAGTCAAAGGGGGTGATAGAGGCATAGACATGTAAAGAGATAGAGGTATGGACATGTAAAAAGATAGAGGCGTGGACATGTAAAGGAACAGAGGTATGGACATGTAAAGCTGTAGAGAAAGGGATAGAGGTATGGACGTGTAAAGGGATCGAAGTTTGGACATGCAAAGGGATAGAGGTATGGAGATGTAAAGGTACAGAAAAAGGGATAGAGGTATGGACATGTAAAAGGGACAGAGGCTTGGACATGTAAAGGGATAGAGGTATGGACATGTAAAGCTGTAGAGAAAGGGATAGAGGTATGGACGTGTAAAGGGATCGAAGTTTGGACATGCAAAGGGATAGAGGTATGGAGATGTAAAGGTACAGAAAAAGGGATAGAGGTATGGACATGTAAAAGGGACAGAGGCTTGGACATGTAAAGGGATAGAGGTATGGACATGTAAAGCTGTAGAGAAAGGGATAGAGGTATGGACGTGTAAAGGGATCGAAGTTTGGACATGCAAAGGGATAGAGGTATGGAGATGTAAAGGTACAGAAAAAGGGATAGAGGTATGGACATGTAAAAGGGATAGAGGTATGGACATGTAAAAGGGATAGAGGTATGGACATGTAAAAGGGATAGAGGTTTGGACATGTAAAGGGATAGAGGTATGGACATGTAAAAAGATAGAGGCGTGGACATGTAAAGGAACAGAGGTATGGACATGTAAAGCTGTAGAGAAAGGGATAGAGGTATGGACGTGTAAAGGGATCGAAGTTTGGACATGCAAAGGGATAGAGGTATGGAGATGTAAAGGTACAGAAAAAGGGATAGAGGTATGGACATGTAAAAGGGACAGAGGCTTGGACATGTAAAGGGATAGAGGTATGGACATGTAAAAGGGATAGAGGTATGGACATGTAAACGGGATAGAGGTATGGACATGTAAAGGGATAGAGGTATGGACATGTAAAGGGATAGAGGTTTGGAGATGTAAAGGGATAAAGGCATGGACATGTAAAGGTACAGAAAAAGGGATAGAGGTTTGGGCATGTAAAGGGATAGAGGCATGGACATGTAAAGGGATAGAGGCATGGACATGTAAAGGGATAGAGGCATGGACATGTAAAGGGACAGAAAAAGGGATAGAGGTATGGACATGTAAAGGGACAGAGGCTTGGACATGTAAAGGGATAGAGGCATGGACATGTAAAGGGACAGAGGCTTGGACATGTAAAGGGATAGAGGCATGGACATGTAAAGGGAAAGAGTTAAGCATATTATAAAAAGTCATATCCCCTATGCCTGTTCAGTACAGTTGGGAAACTGATAGAAAGATGTGTCATTTGCATTCTGCTGGGACTGCTGGAAAGATGTGGTTTCAGGGGCTTACACCAATACCATATATAGTTGGGAATTCATGCACACAGTCTAATATATTGTGTCTTGCTTCAG
>NC_056750.1:308060488-308082988 GCF_019279795.1 Protopterus annectens
AAACCTCATGACTGTTTTGATTGAAAGAACCTGCCTTATTTTCATTTGTGTCTAACAGACTGTGTTATTTTTATAAAGACTAGTGAGCTAAGCTGCTTTAAGCTTACAAATTGATGGATTACAATGGGGATTTTGGCATACCTTATCAATGCTGAAGGCCTAGGACTGCACCTGGCACTGCCAGATGAGTATAATTACCCTTAAAACAGTGAGAGAGTGATAGAGTTTTGTAGTATGTGGTGGGAATTTTTTTTCTTTGAGTTCACCTATGTGTCGAACCATGTATTAAGATTAGCATGGTAGAGTAGTTAATACAGGCCATATTCGATGCAGTTACAGGGATGTGCATGGCAGTTAATCAATAGCTAACCCAAGAACAGTGTTACTGTTAAACCAACTTAATGAGAAGGAGGACCTCAAGCTTATCTTAGCACCTTTGACTGGCAAGCCCACAAGGAGGGATGGGATTGTGCTGACTAGGCCAGGATCATGTCAGCCTATTAAACTGGAGAACCACTAAGACCTTTTATGGACATGGAGTGGGCTGTCTGCCAGGGCTGTGATAGTCAGAAAGGTATTACTTATCAGAGGTAGTGTTACCTCAGAGAAGCATCTCAAAAGTTTCATACAGGGACATTTTTTCATAACAAAACTAAGATCACAATCACATCAAAGTATATTATCAATTCATTTCTGTATTCTGTATAGATCTGTGCCTTCAGAACCTGTAGTAAAGCCTGAGTCACATTTTTTCTATCTTCCCCCCACAGGACTGAGGCTTATGGCTTATCTGCCTGCACCCATGTGTCCATCTGTCTGTGGTTATGGTGAGAGCAGCCTGTGACCCTTTTGTTCCTGCCTGGGAATCCACAATCAGCTCAGCCACTCCATGGCGAGAGTTAGGCATTAGGGACTAGGCCCATTTTTTAATGCTGTGGGGCAGCCTAGCCACTCTCCCAGTGTAGTACATCACTTTCCTCTAGTGGTTCTTCCCAGCTGTCCAATAGCTGCTCTCTGAAAATAAGCATGCCTTCACATGCTGACCTTTCACTGGCTCATTGTGTAATTTGCATACAGAAGCAATGGGCTTGATAGGCTTGAACTCCACAGGTTGAATACCTAGTGCTCCTAGTACGTGTCACCTATGTGGCAAACCAGTGCTGCCTCACTCCCCCAGATGGGTGAGCTGGCAATGGCCGCTGACTCCCATCCTTCCATGACAGGTCCTGCAGTTATGTGAACCTATGCCAAATGTCAGTAAAAAACAAAACAAATAACTGTAGAGATATTTTGTTTCAAATGTAGTAATCTTATGGGGGGGGGGGGGAGATCACACAGCTAAATTTTGTACTAGTGATAACAGTGTTAAACCTGTGAAAACAGCAGTCTCTGAAAAGCATTCTACTAGTGACATGTCTCTAGAATGTGAGAAAGTATCTTTTAGAATGGTTCAGGCTGTGATATCTTACTATGCAGTTGCAAAGTTAATTAAATGCAATGTGTTTATTGATAACAGAGATCTGCAGGGATTGTTAGCCTCAGGTAATCTGGTAAGAATTGTTAAAGGAAATATGTAAGTAAAAAAAAATATTGCTTACAAAACTGCAGAAGTGGTATGCATTCATGGTCATACCAAACAGTATCCTATTACTCAGACAGAAGTGTAAACTCAGTTTGGAAAAGATATTCACCCAGATGATGTACTCACAGTTTAGCACATAATATGATAATGAGGAAAGATTTTCCCCACATTAAAGAGTTTTGGAGATGATGGGAACAAGGTACTTTTTTCGGTGGACCACCTTATCAACATGGGGATGGAAAACCGCAAGGGAATTAGCCTATAGATTTGACACTGTGTAACTCAGAAAAAATGGGGGCGCAGACAAAAGAAAGATTCATTAAAGTGTATGAATCCAACAAAGACCAATTCATAACCTTTGAAAACTCCAAAAGTACACACATTTGGTTAATGATACAAAGATACGAAGAACCTGCATAGGCTAAAATTGTGTCATAATCCACCTCTAAAAGGGCAGACTAAATGGACAGAACTAGCAGAAGACGGAACTTAAGTACATATTACAGTGTGAAAGTGTTTGCAGAGCAGTGTGTATAATGGGCATTACTTTTTGACCATGGTAGGGAATATGGAGAATAAACAACTTGAGCTGAATTGTGAACTTTCTGCCAAGCTAAAACAGTGAGCCACAGAAGGAGAACGTTCTAAGCAGAAAGCAGGTGTTGAGAGAGAGAAATTTAAGGATAAAAAAACCCTTTCACCTGATTAGTTAAGAAGGGAAAAGCAGTACCTGGCCAGAGTTCTAAACCTGTTTCTACCATTGAAAGACAGAAACTTCAAATAAGGGAATATGCTAAATAACAAGTACCTGTAAATAAGTAAAAAAGTAAAAGCAAAGACAAATTATCTGCAGTGGGAAAGCAAACTAGAAAAGGAAAAAGAAATTGAGTGAGTGGTTTTCAGTCACTGTGAGATGTTTGCTCTTCTGAGCATTCACTGTTATGAATTGCATATATATATATATATACACA
This sequence comes from Protopterus annectens, assembly GCF_019279795.1. Taxonomy (NCBI): domain Eukaryota; kingdom Metazoa; phylum Chordata; order Ceratodontiformes; family Protopteridae; genus Protopterus; species Protopterus annectens. Next base: position 308,063,042 of record NC_056750.1, read on the forward strand.
CATTATATATATATATATATATATATATATATATATATATATATATTAATTTTGACATGCAGAAACATCAATGCACACTACATCAATGTCTACAAGCTGAAAGTAACTAACCTTAAAAATAAAAAAATATTGAAACAACACTGATCAAAAAGACAAAGCAAAAGGTTTCCCTTTCTGAACTGTAAATAAAGCAGAAAAGCTAACAATACCTTCAGACATACTTTGAATAGTGATACTGTTAGGGAAAGTTTTTTTTTCGGTAAGATACTTGTATGGCTGGGATTAGGGCAGCAGCAGGGTTAGGGTTAGCACATGGGTAAGGTGGTACTGGAAGTGTGTACCATCATACTCAGGTGTGCTAAACTTAGTCGTAACCCTAACCTTGCTGCGGTCCTTAACCCCAGCCCTACACATTAACTTATGAAACACCCAATAGTACCACTACACAAGACACTCATATACACACATACTTCATAGAAACACACATACACAAAAGTACATCTGTCTTCATACCTAGCCCTTCCTCTAAATTTAACACACACACACACACACACACACACACACACACACACACACACACACACACACACACACACACACACACACACACACACCCACACATGCGCACACTACTATTCCTACTGTTGAAACTCTGAGTATATCTAAAAGCTTCAACATTAGTGAAAAAAACACCTACTTTCATGCAAGTATACCTCACACCCCACAGGGAAATTTGAAGTTCTCAGCATCTACATTTCTGGCAACAGAACACAACTGCCATCAGTCAGAAAAATAGCTTTGTAGATAAAAGTAGATTCAATAAAGTTAACCTCAAAGATGTAGATATACAGTATATATATATATATATATATATATATATATGTGTGTGTGTGTGTATGGGTATAAATACCTCATTATACCATGACCCCCCCATTAATATTCCAAAACGTGCATGCTGATTGGCCAGCTTGCACGTTGTAAATCGACTTATACTAATGGAAAAAGGTCCGGTCGCCTGGACTTTTTCCATTAGTATAAGTCTTTTTTAAAACACTGTCTCGATACCCCCACTGTCTTCTGGGTTGGGAGGGTGGCCTAATGGTTAAGGTGTTTGCCTTGCAAACACAAGATGCAGGGTTCAAGTCTCACAAGGGATAATTGGCTAGGCTTAAAATGGCTCACAAGGGCAGTTAGCTTAGTTCTAATCTGTGAATCTATGAATCTATGAATCTATGATATGTTAAAGGAGTTTAACATAGCGACACAGGTTTAAAAAAAGCAACAGAGATCTCCGTTGCTTTTTTTAAAGCTGTCTCGCTATGTTAAACTCCTTTAACATAGCTTACAGTGTAAAAAGCAACGGAGATCTTGCTTTCTCCGTTGCTTTTTTTCTAAACCTGTCTCGCTATGTTAAATGGGTTTAACATAGTGAAACAGCTTTAAAATAAGCAACGGAGATCTCCGTTGCTTATTTTAAAGCTGTCTCACTATGTTAAACCCATTTAACATAGCGAAACAGGTTGTAAAAAGCAATGGAGATCTTGCTTTCTCCGTTGCTTTTTTCGAAACTGTCTTGCTATGTTAAACCCATTTAACATAGTGAAACAGTAAAAAGCAACGGAGATCTTGCTTTCTCCGTTGCTTTTGCCCACAGCCTGATGTACAGCGTAGGCATACACATGCGCAGTACATTAGAACTGCCACGGAATACCAGACAGCTGCGGAAGGGCAGCAAGGAGGCATTATACAATGCCATTATTTAAGAAAAGTAATTATTTTTTTTTCTTAAATAGTGTCATTGTATAATAGCAATAACCCACTTCTGGGTGTGGGTAATGCTGGATTTACCCTCGGGACCAAACCGTGCCAACTGGCTTCACCCTCGGGACCAAACCACGCCAACCGTGGATAAATCCAGCATTACCGACACCCAGGCGCGGGTTATTGCTATGGTATCACCATTTCTTTTTTACATTTTTATACATGAAGGAAAACAAAAGGAAAAAAAAAAACATCTAAACATTCCATGTCTGTGTAAACATATTTCAAAGTTTGAAGAATGGTTTTCAAGAGATGTTTATTTATAAAGATTTTGTAAAAATGTAATAACATTCTGGCAACTTTTGTACTTTAGAATTCTGTCATGTTGATTGTTAATTTTAATATGTGGTTTCACTATATAATTATTTATCAAATACACCTGAAAATATTTTAGCACTTCTTATATAGTAGTTTATTAAGTATGTATCAACGATACATGTTTAAAAAGTACACTTCATATATTTACTACTTTATTAATTTATAGCCATACACACACATTTGCCTGTTTTTTAAGGTGTATAAACTTGGTGGTGCCTGCAATATCTTTTGGGAGACAACTCAACTCTACTCACCTGTTATATTGCCAAAATGGGTTCCATGATATACTATACAAAGATCTCTAAGGCAAGCACACTATCCAGCCCAAAACTCAATACTTCTTCCCAGATCTCATTACCCAGTCAAGAATGATCATAAAGACAATGCCACTGCATAACGGATTACTTTACTTTTTTGTCATTCATGTTAAGTCTTATATCTCACAGTTAGCCATTAAATGAACCACGTCAAGATCCTGACAGAGAAATCTGCTAGTCTGCTGATCATAAAAGACACATGGCTACAAGTAATATAAAGGGATTACATTATTGACAACAGTCCAAGAACATTACTTCCATGAAATATTCTTTCTCTCTTCAACTTCTGTAGTTTGCTGAAAACAAATGTAAGGAAACTAATTTGGCAAATTACATGACTGTAGTGGCAAGACACGTACATTACTGGTAACAACCAAAAAATCCCTCCCTGCATATTATTAATATCACATGCCTTTAGCAGCTGAGTTGCAATGCACATTTTAGTTGTTTATCACAAAGCATATAATTTAAAATGATCAACCTTGCTAACTGACCTCTGCATACCTCTGGGTCAAGTCATTCCATCCTGGATACACTCAGAACATCTTACTGCAATGTAAGAATTGCAGATGTATAATCTGAAAATAACTTTCTCTAACCATGTCCACTCAGCTACCATACAGAATGATCAATGGTCAAGCAAGATGTGTACACTTCAAAGCTGTGCTACTATGGAGCCAACCTAAGCATGTACATGACACCCACCTCCTCTAAAAGTATCCAGTAGGCAAGACAAATTTGATAAGAAGCACATGTTCGGCTCCAAACCACCAATAACACACACACACACACACACACACACACACACACACACACACACACACACACACCTACATCCACATCTGTGTCCACATCCATAGTTGTATATATCAGATTCACTTGTGTCCTTATAGTCTTCCATCATCTTGCCATCATTAGGCAAAGTCAGAGGAATACAGGGATGCTCTCCCTATCATTAATCACATCTCAACCCACAGACATCCTTTAACACTATTCTGAATATCACAAAACTCAACCCTTAGAAAATTACTACAAATTCCAGAGAAACGTAATGTTCACCTGATTTACTCATGCAATTCACAGTATAATGATGTACAACCAATTCCTCTCTCCACATATCACCCAATTCCAGAGCAATTAAAATATTTTACAAGAGATGCAATAATTTGTTATCAACATTCAGTCTCTCCACAAGACCATCACCATCCCGCTCACCAGGCTGAACAAGGAGAAGGTCACGGTGAGCTGCCTGTTGGGCGCTAGGATCCGCCACATAACACAAGCACTCAGGTCACTCCAAGGCAAGTACAAATATGACTCAGTCATTGTCCATGCTGGTGTGAATGACCTGAGACGTACCTCCCTGGACTACATGAAAAGAGACATAGAGGAGCTCTCTGAGCATGTAGCCCAGGCCGGTATGACCCTGACCTTGAGTAGCATCTTACCCTCACCAAGAATGATGCCACAAGATGAAGACAAGATGATCAATTTCAACAACTGGCTTAAGTATTGGTGTCATTCAAAGGGGATCCAATGCCTGTCAGCCTGGGATGACATGCTCGACAAGCCACAATGCTTCGCTAGGGGCAGCTTGCACCTGTCACCCCTGGGCTTTCGGATATTGGCAAAGGCTCTTGCTACCCCCATAGTGCCTTTTTTAGGCAAGGCTCAAAAGACAAACCCACCTCCATAGGTATCACAAGGGATAAGAAACTAAGAGTAATGCTACTCAATGCCAGAAGTCTAAACCTCAAGATGCACACACTCGAAACTCTCCTTAGCATGGAGAACATCGATATCTGTGCAGTAGCAGAAACCTGGTTCAAGGCTCCTGAGAGCACCCCAGCACTACCAGGTTATACCTCATACCATGCTTTTCGGCCCCAAAACTTGGACCGAACCACAAAAGGAGGGGGAGTATCAATATTCGTCAAAGATACCCACATCTCCAGGTTGGTGGCACAGCACGAAGCATCAGAGACTATCCATGTGCAACTAACAGTGGGTAAAACTGCCTTCCAGTTTATAGCCTGCTACAAACCACCCTCCCAAACCTAGGAACCCCACTTGGCCTTCCTGAGAACACTGGAAAATATGAAGGTCTCTCCAAACACCATTATATTGGGCGACTTCAACTACCCAAACATAGACTGGGAACATTACTCTAGCTCCAACACCCTAGCCCAAAGGTTCCTAGAATTTATAAACTCAAATGCTATGGAACAACTTGTTACCACTCCCACAAGAGGGGAAAACATACTGGACCTGATCATCACCAACATGGGGACTCTATGCTCCAGACCAGAAGTGCATCCCTCACTGGTAAGATCAGACCATAAACTAATCTCACTGGATATTCACATCCCGACCCCACCCCCTGCCCAGAAAACCACAGTGAAAAACTTCTTTAAAGCAAATATCACACTCCTCAAAACCGAGGTGGAATCCTTCAAAGCCCCCGGGCCTGTGGAAAATACGGCCCAGACCGCAGAATCCTTTATAAACGCATTCTATGAACACGTTCAGGAATGCATGGATCATGCAAACCCAAATAAAACCAAGACCCAATCCTCCAAAGTCAGCTGTCCTGTCTGGTGGACCCCAGCCATAAACAAACTATGCAATAGAAGGAGGAAGCTACTACATGATAGAGCAAAATCCCAAAAAGGGACGACATCTCTGATCAGTATTAGCAAAAAACTATGGGCACTCATAAAATCGTCTAAGGTCAGCTTCGAGAGAAAAATTGCACAGGACACTAAGGATAATCACAAGGCTTTCTTTAGTTATGTTAGGAACCTGGGTGGGAATTCCCAGATATGCTCAGAATTAGTCCAAAATGGCAAAAAATACACCGAACCCACAGACATTGCCAACATCCTAGCTGACAGGTTCAGCGTAACCCCCCCCCCACCAAAAGGGCAAATATCTATCCCAGCAGAGTGCTGCCCCCCTGACATCTCAGATGCTCAGGTAAGAGCCGCCCTCTCCAAAGCAAAAAACACAGCATCAGTGGGACCAGACGGTGTCCCAGGCTGCGTCCTACATGAACTCCAAGAAGAGCTAAACCCAAACATAAAACTACTGTTCAATCTCAGCCTTACTACAGGATATGTACCCAAAGAGTGGCGTACAGCAACAGTGGTCCCTCTCCACAAAGGTGGTACCGCAACGGATCCTGGAAACTATCGCCCCATAAGCCTGACTAGCTTGGTCTGCAAAGCTATGGAAAGGATCTTCATGGACCTCATAAATAAAGATATTGGGGACCTACAGACACTGGATCCTACCCAGTTCGGCTTTGTTAAGGGCAGATCCTGCCTCTTAAACCTGGTAGATTTATTTGAAACAGTCACCAAGGCCATTGACGAGGGGAAGGTGGTCCACACAGCCTACCTGGACCTCGCAAAAGCCTTCGATACAATACCCCACTCGGGCATTATAGATAAGCTCACCAGCTTAAATATAACCCCCTATGTCACTAGATGGGTTGCAAACTGGCTCAAGGACAGAACCCACATGGTTAGAATTACTGGAGCCATGTCAGACTCCAAACCAGTTACAAGTGGCGTCCCACAAGGCTCGGTCCTGGGACCTCTCTTGTTCGGTATATATTTCTTGGAGGTACAGGCCAACAGGGAAGGACTGTGGCTGACCAAGTTTGCAGATGACTGCAAACTGAGCACCATAATCGACTCTCCAGCCGACACAAGCATGCTCCAAAAGGGCCTCATAGAAACAGACAACTGGTGCAGAGCCATGGCCTCAAGCTAAATGCCAAAATGTGTATAGTCATCCCCTTTGGCAAAAACAAAGTGCCCACAAATTACCACATAGGTGGTAATCCATTAAGTACAGAAGAAGTAATTAGGGACCTGGGGACCCAAGTTGATAGCAATCTCTCATTTCACAACCATGTAGCCAAAGAGGTTAGAAAAACATTTTATATAGCCCACCTAATCATGAAGGGATTCACATCTAGATCAGGGGAGGTCATCGTGCCTCTTTACTCATCCCTCATCAGGCCCATAATTGAGTACAATGCCCCTTTTGGGATGTACCTTACCAGACACCTGCAGCAACTGGAAAGACCCCAAAAGTACCTCACCAAGAGGATCAAAGGGCTCAAACATATGTCATATGCTGCCCGGTTAAAGAAACTCCAACTCTACTCAGTGGCATACCACCTGCTCAGAGGCTATCTGTGCCTGACGTATAAAGCCATGTCCAACCCAGAATTAATGGACATGCTGCACCTCAGAAAATCCAAATCCCATCGAGCTAAGTGCTCGAGAGACTTGAACCTCAGCACTGAAATAAATAGGACATGCTGGAGGGACAAATTCATAACCCAGAGGCTCCCTTCACTCTGGAATAAAATCCCAGTCCAGGTTAGGCAGAGTCCCTCATTGACTCTCTTCAAGAGGAATCTTGATGAGTGGATGGGAGATCGTAGGTTTACCCCAGGTATCACTTCTGTGTCACTGTTAGACAGAGGCACAGTATACTAACCTCAAAAAAGGGCATAGCAAAATTAATTTAAAATGGGTGGCGAAAGCCAAACACACTCTGGCTAGGCTTATAAATGCTCGAGGGCAGATAGCCTAGTATGAACCTATGAACCATTGAAAAGGCAACTCCTACTTCAACAATCTTTCCCACATGAAATACAACAAAAAAATGAATAGATATTCAGAGGTAAAGCACATATTTTCTTTTTTTTACTCTTGCTAAACTACATATCTTTCCAATGTTGTAAGTCTGAAAGTCAACATGTAAAGCAACGCTCTGCGAATCAGAGAGCACCATAAAGATATCTGCAAAGGTATAAGTTTCCAGAGAGGCAAAAAAAGATTTCAAAGAATGAATGCGCACTGTATTTCAACTGCAGTTGTGTCCATGGCTTGTATGATTCCATATACATTAACTAATTGTTAACATTCCAGTTTAATATTACTGCTTATCGAATCATTAAACTAGATTAGATTTATATACCCATTTATGCAGCTGAGCATATTAAAGCTATAGGATATTATGTTAAAAAAACAGTACTCTCTATTATAAAAATAAATGTGTTGGTGAGATTATTTTAAATCTAGAAAATTAGTGAATTGAATTTGCTTACCCCTTTTTAACAACTTTTTTGTTTATGACAATTATTTAATAAAAGCTTTACTAATACCCTGACCTTTATACCCAACTTTTATAGTAAGAAAAGATAAATATTGCAGTGTAAATTCCAACATTTAACAAGTATTTTATTCTTACTTATAAAAACTTAAATTTTCTTTGGTTTGTTAGATGAAACTAGAGTTTCCCAAGCAAATTTATCAGCATGTTTAAACAGGTGCATAATTCAGATCTATGTTTCTCAGTAACAATTAAGTATTTATTTTGAATGCATGAAACGTCTTCCAGTGAGTCACAGATCTTGTTTCATTTGGCAGAGACATTTTCTGAGAAAATAAGATATTTTTGATATTGTAATCGACTTTTATCAATGAGCATCATGCTTTTCTTTTTTCTGCAGTTTTACAAGAATAGTTATTGTCAAGTCTGACATTGTTATTGCCAAGTTTTAATGGGTGGCTTTGATTATGTAATTCTTAATGCTAGTTCTAGGCTAGGTGATATCAAAATGCAATAAGGGATCACAAGGAAATCCTAGATTATTAGAAGATTTTATAAGTGGCCTGTTTGCTCTTTCTATCCTGAATGAGAGTCCCTGATGTAGATCTAACACTTGTTAGGTACATAGGTGGTTATAAAGTTAATCATACTGTCCTCCATATTTTATGGCATTTCATAAATTATTTTATTGTTCCTCCTGTTATCATTTTTGGTTCTAATTTATTTTTTGCAAGGTGTTTTGTTTTAGCAGAAATTCTTTTTTGTAGATCTTGTTCTTTTAATCTCATTCTACATGAGTTAGTGAGTTTTCAATGTTTTAATATGATAACTTTGGTGGTGAGTCATATTTTTAGTATTTCAATAATTTATTACAATTTTCTGTTAGTATTGAATTGTTCCATTTTTATTGCTTTTAGTTCCTGTAAGGTTGTAACTGCTTATTGAAGTTCTCTTTTTATGGAAATTTCTCAGTGAAAAGACTTGGAGGCAGTCATTGTAATAACAGATTCAGTGAAGTTTCTTGCAGGTAAGTCTGTAAATATAAATCACATTCATTTAATTCTTGAAATTTATTTCAACATTTTCCAAAAAGCATTTAGAAGAATGATGTTCCTTGTTTTTTAAGGGTGTTTTCTATTAATTTTTTATGTATTGTTTTTATTTACTACAATCATGAATTTTAGCTTTAGGTAGTGGTTGGTGTCATCAATTTCAGGTGGAGATTATATGTGATTATTAACTGATGGAATAATTAAGAATGGCATGGGTATTTAAAGGAAGTAAAGAGTAATGGGAAAATGTCTGATGATGTCCGATATTATAGGATGAAAAACGTGGTGATAAAAGTTAAGCATTTTAGGTTGTTATTATTTTCCTATTTTTTTTTTTTTTGTCAAATTTGATAACAAAGACTGTTATTGGTAGTCCTTTGGAGGCTGGATTTATTGCCTCACCCATTAAGTATCTATATTATGTATATATTTTTTTGTTGTTGGAGATTTCACTAGTGGATACTTGGTTTAATTTTACTTTTGTTGACATTCGTTTAATTCTTGAAATTTATTTCACCATTTTCCAGAAAGTGTGTAGAAGAATGGAGTTCCTTGTTTTCTTTCTTTTTTTTTTTTTTCCAAAATTTCAGTTAGATTTTGAAATTAACTACAGAGCATCTTAAAAAGACTCTTATAAGAAGGCTGTCTTGGATTCTTTCATGTTCACTGTTTTTCCAAATGGACTGAAGTTCATTCCTTAATCCTAAACATCTGGCCATTTATAGAACAATAAGAACTTTCACGATCATGAAGATAACAGCCCATATTCATTGTTACCATATTTTGTTAAGGCATGACTTGCTTTTGTTTCCTCCATCATCTTCTGATTTGTCTCCTAGCTGATGACCAGCTGTGCCTGCTGGCTGATTGGCCTTTTTATTCCTTACTCCAGCTAGCTTCTGTTGAAAAAATGATGAGAATCAGGCAAAAGTCGCTCATCGTCTTAGTGAGTGGGGTGCTGTATTCTTTAACTTCTTTCCTTCCACTCAGTGGCTATCGGTACTGTGTCAAATCTAGATATACAGTGTTGGGTCTAGGTGTGTATACTTAAGACAAATACATGAGCATAAACGTATTACAGCTGTAGTGTATGGTCACACAGACACACACATATACACATACTCTCACACACACATACACAAAAACATACATGCAGAACACATTAACTGCCTACTGCAATGTTAATGTATTGTTTGGGACTTTTGCTTCTGCCATTCAGTGTTGCTACACCACCTAGGCTCCATCATTAGTGCGTAATACCACCTGGGATTTCCAAACTGGCAATGCCCACACACTGTCATCTCAATCTGACCAGTTCTTCCAATATCTGAGCTGCTGTTCAAACAGGGTCAGCTGAGGCTCACTCAGGGATCCATCCCTCTGATTCATGGAGGTGGCTGTGTGACCTTGTGAAGGTTCTTCAAAAGTTGATACATTGTTTGTGATATGAGTGTTTTTTTAACACCTTTATTGAATTATCTTTTAAGATGTATGCAAACATGTATTTATATAAAGGAAAACAAACCATGTTAATATGTTCACAGTTACAAACATTATACATCACATACATGGTCTTGTACAGTTATCATTAATCCAACATCACATTAATTGCTCAATTCCTGCCTTCCCTTAAACCCCCCTCCTCTTCCAAAACATTATTCTACATGTATTGTTCCCATAATCTCCATTTTTACTGTGTAGTTTGCTCCCACCATTTTCTAGAGATCCCACTTGAATTTTTTGATCTCTGTTGCAATATTCACTACTTCGGGTACAGCTGGCTTAGACTTTGTTTCCATTTTATAGTAATTGCGTTTTTGACAGGCACCAGAATTAAATGTAACAAGGCCTTACTATGTCCAGGCAATTCAGATCCTGTGTTGCAGCTCAAAATAATAATTTCCTTAGTTGCACCAATTTGCTCACACAGTTTTTCTGAAAGGGTATATTTATATTCTGTACAGAATTTTTAAAGTCTGTCATTTCATTACACTTCAAAAACATATGTTCCTAGTTACCTTTTTTTTCCTTATCACACCTCTGACATTTGGCATCTGCCTGAGGAAAAAGCCTTTGTAGTCTGCTTAGGATATAAAAATAAATATACAAACACTTCCAAGCAAAATCCTAAATCTTCTAGACCTTGTTGCATACCTGGAAGCCATGCGTTTGTCCTTTCATTGTTTCCTTGTGAACTGCTTATCCAGTCTCTCTTCTCAATCTTTTCCAACCTCCACTTTTATATTCCCTACTAATTATCACTTTTTTAACAGCAACTTTTGTTTTACATTCAACTAAAGACTCCTTTTTGCCTATAATCTGGTATCAGTCCCTGATAGGGAAGGTAATCTCTAGCCTGTGGTCCAAATATCTTCTTGGCCCCTTCCCACTTTTTCACCTTTCCCTCTCTAGTTACTTGCTCCTAATATGTTGTTTCTTTTGTCAGTTTTCTGCAGTAAATTCCCGCTCCCTCTTGCCTATTCTCTATATTCCTAATTGCAGTCATCCCTATCGGCAGAATCTCCTTTCTCCATTCTCACCTCGGCTTATTTCTTCAAATACTTTCTGCTACTTAAGGAATATAATATTCTCTATGGCTGCTGTTATTGTCCTTAAGGGTCTACATCCACCTGCTATTCTTCTCTTTTTTCTTTATTCCCCCCATTCCCACTTTGAATTATAGCTTTCTGCTTCTGTTATATATATGAACCTTAACTGTGTAGCTCTAAAATAGCCCTTCAAATCACGCAATCCTAAACCACCTTGTTCTATTGGAAAAATCAACTTATCTCACTTGATCTTTGCCCTCTTCCCCTCCCAGATAAAATCCTTCAAGTCTTTATTAATTACTATCCACAACTTCTCCCAATTGATAAAAATATGCCTGACTGTGTATAAAATTAAAGAGACTATAAACATGTTCACTTCTTGAATCTTGCTATCCATATCCATAAACAAGGGCTTCCAGTTTTCTCATTTTTTGTATTATCTTTTATTTAGTCTCTTCTCACACATCCTTAGCTGCCGTAACAGAATCCTTTTAGCACATACTCCTAAGTACTTCATTTTATCATATCTCCATAAATATGGATATTGCTGAATCAACTTGTGTGTGTATATAGTTTACAGCTATTTTAATAACACTAATTTGATATCCCCCCCAAAACGTGAAACTGTCTTAGAATGTTCTACAACACTGAGATGTTCTTTTCCAATTCTATCACATACAAAATTATATCATCTGCAAATAAAGCCAACTTTTCTTGACTACCATACCAATTATTTCCTTGAATTTCTCAGTCCATTATTTTCTTTGCCAATGGCTCTAAATATAATGCAAATAACAAATTGGATAAAGGACAACCCTGCCTGGTTCCTCTGCTCAGACACAAGTTATCAGAGTGGAACTCTCCCACTTTCATTTTTGCCTCAAGTCCATTATATATCCTGATAATTAACCTTATTATTGTATCAAGGAATGCCAATGCTTCCACTGCCCTACTCATAAAACCCAACATACTCTGTCTCTACATCAGGACTCACCAACAATGGTGGTATTTTGTTGAATTCTGCTTATTCCTGGATCATCATTGTTCTCTTAATGGTATCAATTGTTTGCCTTCCCTTGATTTTGACAACACTTTTGTCATTCTTTTAGCTATTATAGACATACAAACACTTATAATCATGGTTTTAAATTGAAATGGGCCTTTATGAAGCTGGGTCTGATAGCTCTTTACGTACTGTGTTTAAGTATTACAGCCACCACAGCTTTCTTCCAGAATGTTGGTGCATCCCCCTTTTAAAATACTGTTAAACAAAACCTCTCAGATCTATATCACTTTTTTCCCTCCTACTTTCCAAACTTCCACAGGAATGCCATCTATTCCTGGAGACTTTCCTACAGATTGATTATACGTCACCATTTTTTATCTCATCTCCTCCTATCCTAACTGTTAATTGTTGAGTCTTATCTGCCTCTAATCTTGGCTTAATTAAGCCTTCCATAAGTATTTCCATTTGTGCTCTTACTTGATTTCCACATTTTCTGCTTTATTCAAATTTTCATAAAATTTCTGAAATATCTCTAATACCTAAGTTTGGCAACAGCCCTTTCTATTTTCTGTTGCCTAAGTCATTGTGCTAAAAGTTTTTGTGCTCTGTTGTCATTTTCAAATACAGTTATTTAACAGCAATTTTTCTAAACTCATGCATATTATCCAGATACTCCTTAATTTTCTGTTTAACACTCTGCATTTGCACCTTTTCTTGTTTTGTGAGATTCCCATTATTCTGCAATACCTTAACCTTTGTTAGCACTCCTAAATAATTCTTGCTACTTCTTAACCATATCTCTTTTTATTTTATTTTTACCCTATTTTTAAATTATGATGATGTTCTTTTGTACCTGTTTCTCTGAGCTTTTCTCCCTGGATCCCCCTCTGTAAATGGGAATTCCTCAGTAGGGCTAGCCTGATTAACTAAATAAGAATAAAACACAAAATGAACAACAGTTATGCAGTGAAATGAAATACACAGTGGTAATATAAAGAAAAAAAGAAGCTACAAAAGGCCAGGTAACAGTATTTTAATTAGTCATATAAATAAGTTTACTTTTAAAAATGTATCCGTTTGCACACATTTACTATTCACCATGACAGAGCTAGCTATAAGCTGTTGAAAAAAAGTGTAAATATCTTATTGTAAGCTGAAAACTTGCATCTAAGGCTTATTGTTGAGATGTACAAATATCTTACCCAAGTTCGAAAAATCCCAAAGTAGTATATCAACTCCAGCTAAGAGTTATGACTCTAAAAACATAGCTGAAGAAGACATTTTGGTATGGTAGTACGAATGGAAATGAACCACCAGGAACAGACTGAGAAATCTGTAACCAAGACTAATAAGATGGCAGGATGTATTCTTAGAGGAGTCAACTCTCAGAACAGGGAGGTTATATTTCCCTCAGAATGAAGAAACTCTCACAGAACTGGGCTGTCCCAGACACAGCCTAAGTGAAATAAGCAGAAGAGACAACCCTAGAATAAGAACAGCACTAAGGGAAATGACATCAGGGTAGAGCAGCAAGGTCAGATGAAGCCACGGCAGATATGGTCAAGATTGGGTGAGTCAGAAGAGAAATAGTTCCAGAAGATACTCATAGCTGTATGGAGAGAAGGGTATATCCCAGATGACCAAAGAACAAGCATATTAGTGCCGGTGTACAAGAACAAAGGGGACATTCACAACCATGGGCAGTACAGAGGTATCAAACTCCTGTCACACTGCAAGAAAGTTCTGGAGAGGGTGATTGATAAACTAAAACACAAACTAGTAGAAAGCAAGATGAGAGATGACCAGTTCAGATTCAGATCAGGATGTAGCACAAATGACTCAATGTTTGCAGTGAGATATATAGTTAAGAAACTAGAAACAAAGAAAGAGTCCAACTGGGCACATCTAGACTTGGAGAAAGCATATGGCAAGGTCACAAGAAAGCTTATTGGGGGAGTTCTGTGGTGGTTCAAAGTCCCAGAAACACTGGTAGAATTAGCAAGGCTATGTACAAGGACCCATTGATACAAATATAAACAGTGGTTGGATTCACAGAGTGGTTCCCAGTGGGACTGAGTGTGTATCTGGGTTTTATTTATTTATTTATTTATTTATTTATTTATTTATTTATTTATTTCAGTTTGATAATCAGGGGAAGTCCACTGGGCTAAGAAGAACCCATTTTCAGTGGAGGCCCGAGGAGAAAAGCTCCAGTAACAATGAGAATTACAATATAAGTAAAAAATATTTAACAGTAATAATTAAAACTTGCATATTAAGCAGAGCAATAATGGTACAATTAACAAAGTAGGAAGAAAAACACAAGCATGAGTGTATAGAGTATCTGTAGCAATTGTAGAGAGATATTCAGTATGCAGATATACATTCAGTAAGAGAAGTAAAACTTGGTAAGAATCTACAGATGCAGGCATTGTGCGTCAATGAAATGATGGGGGTTCAGAAAGAAGTATTAGAGATGACATTCAGGCATAGGATGTTGTCCCATGCTGGGGTTAGTAAGTTAATTACATAAGAAGAGAATGCTATTGGTATAGGTTGGCAGTAGTGTTGGTAAGCAAATAACTTGTAACAGGTGAGTAATTTCCAGACATCAGTAAGAGTGTTTACATGGAAGTTAAATAGCAGGTAGTGGGATGAGGGTAGGATGCATTCCTTAAGGTGAGCCATTTCTAGATATGAGTAAGAGTATTTACATGGAAGTAAAATAACACAGAATGAGATGAGGGTAGAAATGCAGTCCTGCAGCTGATAACATGAAGGTAGAAATGCAGTTTAGTAGTGGTTGTAAAGTTATGTAAGACAGGAGAAAGGTCAGATGGTGGTATTTTGGTTGGTACATTGGTTTTGCTCTGAGCCCAGTGCTGTTCATACTGGTGATAGACTACATTAGCAAACGGGGAAGTAGTGACAGATCAACAAAGCTGCTGTATGCTGAGGATGAGACATTACAGGTGGACTCTGAGCAAGAGCCTCAACAAATGATGTGGGAATGGAATGCAAAACTGAAGGCACATAAGGATGAGACTAAGTACAAATGAGGCAGTTGTCATGGCAGCAAATGGGGAAAATCAGAAGAAACTGAAAATTGGGACAAAAGGGAACATAGTTGAACAGGTTAACAGCTTCAAGTATCTGGAAGGGGTGGCTGAGGATAAGGGTGGTTTTAACAGTTTCTTGAGGTGAAATTGCTCGAGCATCAGTAGGATGAAGGAAAAAAACAAAATAAAAGATATAATGCTGAACATACCTGGCAGTGTAAACCTTGGCTCCTGATGATTGTCACTGTTGAAGTGACACCCCGACCCCATGTACAAAATGGGAAAAGGGGGTGAGGATTGATGGATGGATCATTGCCAGTGAGGTTTCTAAGTTACTAATGATTCACTTGTTTTAGGAGATTTCTCCCTTCTGCAAGTTAGTCTGACCATGGAGTTGGTATACGTAAGGGATGGGTGCGGTATGATTTTATTTTTTGCACCTGTTTGTATTTCTGACATTTTTTCATGGTTTCAGCTTGTCATTATTCAATAAGTTGATGTTTCATAGTAGATAAGTGACTAATTTCCAACTTATTTTCTGTTCTTTTGCAAAAAATCATGTACTTCCTAATCTCTACATCGAATGCCTCTAGATTTTTAACATTAAAATATAATAGTGTATCTTCATTTGTTTGATTTATTCACAAGAATATGTTTCTACTTTGATGAGTCTCATGCATTACACAGTAAAAACAAAAAACAGTAAACGCCTTAATTTCTAGCTAATTTTCTGTTGTTTTAAGACATGTGAAAACTCTACAGCAAACATTCCTAACCTTATAACTGTAAAAATGATGAAGTAGCTAAGCTTTCTCGATTTAGTCACGAAGACTAAGTTTCAGACTTGCTATTCAGCATTGTCCCCAAAAATAACCACCTCCAGTCACACCAAGTTGCCTTTAGGATATTAACTTTTGTTCAGCCTGTCAGCTAAATACAATAAAAGAAAATAATGCACACTGACAATGAAGACATTTAAGACAATTTTTTTTTCTGTAATATTGTTTAATGAGTAAACTTTCACTGAATACATGATTAAAAGTAATTTCTAATCTGCCAGTATGGTTTCCTACTGTTATATTTAAAACATTCTTTATTTTCCCTAATTTTCCATCTGACTTGGAACCTATGGATGTGACCATTGCTGCATTCAAATGTTTATATCTAGATCCTGATAAATTAAACATTCAGCTTTTGGCAGACATACAGTGTATAAAGAACATATTGGTGATTCCATAAAACATCATCTGATACATGTATTTTAAGAGTGGCATATTTTTCATTGAGTTGCAGGTTCATCAATGAATAACTAATTAACAAAAAAAAAGTATTGAATCTATTGAATCTCTCAGCAACAAACAACTGAAATGAGTGCTGATCTGGACTTGCCCCCTGCAAGACCCATTTTAATGTTTGTTTTGGAGGTTTTATGAGGTGAGCTTTATAGCTTTTTTTTGACAAGTTGTATGTCAAAGTAATTGCAACTCGGTCTATTAATGTAGATTCTAATATGTTACCCAACCCAGCTTTTGTATCAAGGTGCAGTATTTTTATACACTAAAGTCGGACATTTCTTACATAAAACTAATATATTACAGGACAATAAACATTTCTGACCTATGAAATGAACTTTTCTCTTTATTTTACTAATTATGTTTCAGTGCTGAGGTTAGTTGTTTTTGGACGGAATTCATAGACTTGATTCACTTTACATACAGTAAACTATGGACACACTTATACATACTTTAGAGACAATGGTTTATCGAGGGTACAGCAATTACAAATAAAACACAAAAATAAGGCAATTATGACTGATAAAGTGCTTCTGCTTATGGTATGGAACTGCTTCACCACTGAGCAGCAGCAGCTAGCAAATATGGGCTTTACCATCTTCAGCACATCCAGCAGGAATCTATTTCATTCTAGGACAGTGGTAACAGTTGTCAAAGCCATTGCAAGAAGCAAATGAGGAATGGTGTGCAGGAATGGATAATAAGGCTATTACAACCCAAGAAGTGTATACATCACACTGCCCATTCATCCCGCATTCCAGTTAAGGTATTGGAGTATAGCTCTCCCCTTTAAAATGTATAGTGCACAGAAACACACACACACACACACACACACACACACACACACACACACACACACACACACACACACACACACACACACCAGACGTAAACAGACACACAGATTAGTGTAAGTAAGCATAAGCACTTAGAGTGACAAAACTTCAGAAATGTTTTCTCTTCCCCCATAACATGCTCACTCATCATACAGGGTGCACATATTGTGTGTTGTCTGCTATCTACCATGGCATGTACCTACACATAAAAAAGCATATGCATTGTCTTGCAGGGTTCATTTTACTATAGCTGGCACATCAGAGGAGTGATAGGTTTTGTAAGGCACGTGAGTTACCATTACATGCATCCTATAATAGGAGAAGTTAGTATCTGGGTACTAAGAGCCTGCTGGGATACATAAAGCCCAACTACTACTGTACCATGCAGCCTGACCTGCTGATGCATCCACTCACCCTCACATTCTCTCATGATCTAGACTGAGTTCTACAGTTCTCAGCGTATCACTGAATATACAAAGTGGCCTCTTCCTTCGTTTACCACGTTTCACTGTGTGGTCTGGTCACCACATACCCGCAAACATGTTTTTTTGGTTTATAAATTGCATAACTGTCACCAACCAAGATGTCATGAGCCCTCTGTTGCATACTTGGCAGGGTGATTTTTATGAATGGAATAGTCAGATGTTTATTATCATTTTAAGATGTTATGATTATAGTACCATAGCTTTCTAAATAATGCACTATTAATTGGCAATCAGTTTTTAAATTACATTTCTGAGATATAGACACAGAAAAATCAGGATTTGTTGAAGGAAAACTACACTAGAAATCATGATTGTCCATTTTATATTTATTCCAGTATCAACAGAGGCCAGAAAGCTCACATTTTATCATAATGAGATGCACTGTACCAGTCCCCTCCTTCTTTTATGTAACATCTCTGAGGATGCAATCTATGGGATTTTATATATATATATATATATATATACATATATATATATATATAAATATATATATATGTGTATATATATATATATACACACACACACACACACACACACATATATATATATATATATATATATATGTATGTATATATATATATATATATATGTTTGTATATATATATATATATATATATATATATATATATATATATATATATATATATATATATATATATATATATATATATATGTATATGTATATGTGTGTAGCTAATGGGGGAAGGATGAGTACTGGTAACCATGGTAAAAATGTAAAGTTTTCAGAATGATAATTTATTTTACCATAGCAGGAAGGGAACAAAGCCTGATTTGATTGTGACTCTATATGCAAAACACAGTTAAAACAAATGGTTTTCTGATTGTGACAGTGGTTTCTTTATATAAAATCTATAGGCAAGTTCATAAATATATTTAATAAAGAAATGCCTGCATGACTTTTTGTATAGTTATAAAGGATGTATCCAGAAAAATCAGGAAGTCGCCTTCAAAATAAGGGGGGAAATGACTTTGGTTATAAAAGGGGAACGCTATATTCATGGTGTGCAAAGCAGAGAACTTTGTGTAGTGCGGAACTATTGTAACTTTTGAAAGCTATTAAGTGAAGCATCAGCCTTAGCCAGTTATCCCACAACAAGAAAAAGCATATCCTTGGCCTGACTGCTGGCAGTTTTTAAACTTTCACAAAATATCCCTTATTTCAGAGGAAATGCATATGAAACTCACTGAAATAAGTACAGGAACTAGGAGTACATATTGTCCCTTTGCTCAGGATGCTGAACACAACCCTTCTGATAATGTGACTAAGTAAGCTGAAGAGCTAATTAAGAAATAGAATCCCTCCCTATTCATGTTCATAACCACAGTTATTGTATACGACAGAAGCTGTCCCCACATTAAACAAGCATCGACCTTTATCGAATAATGATACTGAGGTGCGAAAGGAAACAGTATCAACATATTAAGTTAACTTGTATTAAACCAGTTGGTTGTTTAGTTTTTTTTCCAGAATGATATAACTGTTTCTTAGTTGCACAACCTAAAGCAGTTTGTTCTGGTTAAACCCAAGCTGCATTGATCCCCTAGAAGCTGACAGAGTTAAATGGTTTACTTTGATTTGCTCAAGCGCTATTTACTCATTTTGCTAGTTGCTCGAGTGCATTTGTTTGAGGTATTGATCACTTATATTTTGAATGATTATTACTCACTCTACGTTGTATTTAGGGTTAAACTATGGCTAGTGTATACCTTCATACTCACTGTACGTTGTATTTAGGGTTAAACTATGGCTAGTGTATACCTTCATAGTGGATCCCTTGCAAAGAAGTTGTCTCTGTTTTCATGAGTTAACACTTTTTCTCTAAGCTGGAACAACTTCAATGTAAGATTATTTAAGTAAGGGTAGTGCTCAGGGAAGGAGACCCCACACATGGGTTCACAGGACCTGACCTCATGGAAAATTCACTTATTTTATGTTTTGAAATATTTGCAGGAATCCTGATGCACCTTGAATAAACTGGTTTGATGCTTGCATGTACTTGAGATAATGGAGTGCATACAGAAATTTATACTTTCATGTTCAGGGCTTGTGCATTGTGA
>NC_056750.1:308087988-308092988 GCF_019279795.1 Protopterus annectens
ACTCACACCATACAGTTGGAAAGTACCAGTTATTTGGATGTTACTATTTTTAAAGATTATCAGAATGAACAATGGGCTAGCAAAATTTACAGAAAACCCACATACAACAACCTATTACATTTTGAGAGCAACCACCCTCTCCATCAAAAAATAGGAATTGTCAAAGGCCAGTATATTAGAGTGGCTAGAATGGTTTCCTCTCACAACCACTTCGTGGAAGAATGTGAGACACTGTGGCACATGTTATTGAAGAGAGGTTACCCCGCAGGCACGGTTGCCACGATTCAGGATAATATCACGGAGAAAAGAATGAAGGGAGATATAGTATTCCTTATACACCCCACCTCCTCTTTGGCCGCAGGTGCATTTTCTAGGATACATGTGGATGGTCCTATTATGCAAAAAGCCTTTGTTAAGAGTTTTGCAATGAGGCCCCACAGATTAGGGGTGTTTTGATCAAAAACTGGCAGATTTTTTCTTTGTTTAAAGAATTCAGAGACAAAACGGGGAACCATCCAACCGTGGTCTTCAGAAGGGGCAAGACTATTAAAAACTATCTTGGGCATACATCTGTCCACTGTGAATATGGACGCAGTAACAAAAGGGCTGGCACCTATAAATGTGGCTTTTGCAATTATTGTAATGACATACTGGAAGGTGATAACCTGATATTAAACCAAATGACAATTAGATCCAGGAATTTTTGTAACTGCAGCAATATGGGGGTGGTTTATGGTGCTGTATGTCAACTGTGTAAAAGTTTTTATGCAGGCAAGACAAAGAGGAAAATCAAAGAGTGTATTTATGAACATAAAGGTGATATTAGAAAACTGGATAGTAAAAATGCCCTTACTAAACATATTATTCAGTACCCCAGTCACAGTTTTTGATTTTTTGTTTTGGAACAAGTGTTACAAGAGCTTAGAGTGGGACCATAAGAGGATAAATTGGAAGAAAGGAAACTGCGTTGGCAGTTTAGATTAAATGCTACTAATCCCCCTCTTCTCAATGAAGGGGTGTCTATAGCTTGCATTTTAAAACTTAAATCTTACACTGTTGTGCTGTGCATTTTAACAGATGTGTGTGTATATATATATATATATATATATATATATATATATATATATATATATATAAAAACAAATCTTTTCTGTTGGGCAAGGGTTATTTTTATTTTCATTTTATATTTGTAAACTAGTAGATGACATATTTTTTAAGTCTTAACCTGTAACATCTTGTTGCATTAAGGCATGCTTTTTTTACAAGTGAGTGCAATGATGATGTAAACTGTCATGTGATTATAGGGAGGGGTATTTAAACTTGGTGTTTGTGCTTTTGTTACAGATTCAAATGAAGTATAATTTTATACAAAAGTGCTCAATCGTGTCAATTTTGCTGTGTTTTATTAAACTACTGGAAGCTTTTCTTGGCCTGCATTTTTCGTTCCTGGACTATCTTGCTGGTGGTGGAATTTTACTGGCTTTGGTCTTTGTTACTGTGGGTATCCTACTTTATAAGTATTCCTGTACCATTTTAATTGCCCTGTACCTGTATCTGCACAAGGAAGTGCTTTTTAAGTATATTCTGTACTTTTTCTTGTATCTGTATCAACTCATAAAGAAGTATGTTTGAATGACTCTTCTTCGTAGTCATTGTAGTGCTCCCCACATTTTTTTACTGCCTTATTCACAATGACAAGCCACTTGTAGATCACATGACATAGTTATATATAAATCATTTTTTTATTTTAATTGCTACCAGTACCTCACATTTAAATATTTAGTCCCACCTCAGTTTCTGTTAACTAGATGAATTAGCTTGTATGTTTTATACTAAATCGAAGATGACAGACTTCACCATTTCTTTAGGAGTGGAAATCTTCTTCACTGCCTTTTTGTTGTATCTTGTATATTGAACCTACTCTACATTTAGTTAAGATTAAAGTGGATAAGTTAAACTGATCGACTTTTATTCTCTAAGTTGAAATGCCTTGAATGTGTTTTTACATAGAAAATCAGTGGTGGCATAGTTTCTCTTTGTGTACCTGAAGTGATTCAAGGAATGTGTTCTTTTCTCCACCCTTTTTGCTTTGCATGATCATGGAGTTCATAGGTTCATAGGTTCATAGGGAGGTACTAGGCTATCGGCCCTAGGGCCCATACAAGCCTAGCCAAAAAATGTACCCTGGCTTTCGCCACCCAAGAAAATTATTTTCCTGTGTCCCTGTCGAGCAGAGCCACAGAAGTGATCCCCGGGGTGAATTTCCCATTTCCCACCCAATCATCAAGATTTTTCTTGAAGAGTGCTAATGAGGAGCTTTGTTTGACATAGACAGGTAGTCTGTTCCAGAGTATGGGAAGTCTCTGGGACAGGAATCTATCCCTCCAGCATGTTCTGTTTATTGTGGTGACAAGGTTAAGGTCCCTAGAGCGTGTAGCTCGGAGGGATTGGGATTTCTTTAAGTGGAGCATGTCCAACAGCTCTGGGTTTGACATAGCTTTGTATGTTAGGCAGAGATCGCCCCTGAGTAGGCGATATGCGATGGAGTAAAGCTGTAGTTTTTTGAGACGGTCTGCATAGGGCATATGTTTGAGGCCAGTAATCCTCTTTGTGAGGTATTTCTGTGGTCTTTCCAGTTGTTGTAGATGTCTTGTGAGGTACATACCAAAAGGGGCGTTGTACTCTATAATGGGTCTAATGAGTGATGAGTAGAGGGGAACAATGACCTCTTTTTTTCTGGATGAGAAACCTTTTGTGATGGGATGAGCCACGTAGAAGGATTTCCTGACCACTGTGGCGATGTGATTATCAAAGGAGAGACTACTGTCCACCTGTGTCCCAAGGTCTCTTATCACATTTTTGGCATTAAGTAGACTACCAGCTATGTGGTAGTTCATGGGTATAGAGTTTTTACCAAAGGGGATGACAATACACTTTTTGGCATTGAGCTTCAGGCCATGGCTTTGACACCAGGTATCTGTCTCATTGAGGCCCTTTTGTAGTTTGTCCACATCGTTAGGAGTTTCGATTATGGCTCCTAGTTTGCAGTCATCTGCAAACTTTGTTAGCCAAAGACCTTCTGTGTTGGCCTGCACTTCAGAGAAGTAGATACCAAACAGGAGAGGACCCAGGACTGAACCCTGTGGTACTCCACTTGTCACTGGTCTGATGTCAGATTTGGAATCCGCTACTTTCACATTGTGGGTTCTGTCCGTGAGCCAGTTGGCAACCCATCTTGTGACATAGGAATTTATACCTAGTTTAGTGAGCTTATCTATAATTCCAGAGTGGGGGATGGTGTTGAAAGCCTTGGCGAGATCTAGATAAGCTGTGTGAATCATTTTACCCTCATCTATGGCTTTGGTGACTGCTTCAAAGAAGTCAATCAGGTTTAGGAGACCTGATCTGCCTTTTACAAATCCAAACTGAGTAGGGTCCAGAGTTTGGAGATTACCAATGTCTTTGTTTATGAGTTCCATGATGATACGTTCCATGGCCTTGCAGACCAGGCTCATCAGGCTAATGGGGCGGTAGTTCCCAGGGTCCGTCGTGGCTCCCCCTTTGTGGAGTGGGATAACTGTCATGGTGCGCCATTCAGTGGGTACAAAGCCTGAGGTGAGGCTATGATTGAACATGGTACTTAGGTAGGGTGCCATTTCATTCTGTAGTTCGTGTAGAACGCAGCCTGGGATATTGTCAGGTCCCATGGATGCTGTGTTCTTGGCTTTGGAGAGTGTGTTTTTTACCTGTGCAGCCATGATTATAGGAACTTTGCATTCTTCAGGTATAGAGATGGGCCCTCTAGGGGGTGAGAGGGGGGTAAAGTTAGCACTGAACCTATCTGCTAGGATGTTGGCAATATCAGTTGGTTCTGTATATTTAGTGCCATTATGCTGTAACACAGAGCAGATCTGAGTGTTCCCATTTAGATTCTTGACATAGCTATAGAATGCTTTGTGGTTGTCTTTAGAGTGAGTGGCAATTTTGTTTTCGTAACTAGCTTTGGAGGATTTTATGAGGGATCTCAGCTTCTTACTGAGGTTGACCAGGGAGTATATAAAAGTACATCTGTGGGAGTGAACCCTTCCCCATGTGGATGTGGGAGGGCTTGCTACCCCACAAAAGTGAAAGCAGTCTTGTTGAAGGATAGAAGAATCATTCTGCAGTTATGTACCAGCAAAGGGATATAATTTTTTTCCAAGCTCTGCTGTAATGATACTTTTGTAAACATATAAGAGTGCATAGTTCAGATCAGAAGTTTGTGTTATAAAATTTGTACCACTCCTGTATTCACTTAGGATTCAACACTTAGCTGCCCTATGTGCTCGGCTATTCAACCAGTAAATACATTGACTTGTGACCCATTCCAAAGTCTTCTATCATTTAAACTGATCTTTATATATGACTTTTACAAAAGCTTTGCTAAATGGGTGTCTACTAATATTGCAAGGTCAGTAATTGTGATTATTGGAATGTAGAATCAGAAATGAAAATGTTGAGTAATATTTACTAAATACAAAGTTGCAGTATTTTTATGTATTCTCCCTTTTTGAGGAACAATAACCTCAGAGTTAGTCTACATAAAAACAGAGGTATGGGGCGATGGCTTCCTATAAAAAGTGCCTAAACAGTATGACCTTAAGCTTCAAAATTATCTATTTTTTGTTTCCATCACAGTTAATTTTCCTGTCAGTACTCACAATATCTTAATTTTCTAGAGAATTTGCAGAAAATATGTCAGAAGACATACCTAAACACTCTCTTAAGTCTGTAATTTTTAAATGCAAAACTTGCACATACATTCATTTTACTGTGCACGTGATTATCTTTTGGGTTTCAGCATAATTCTAGTAAAAGAAAGGATCACTTTTATGGATAAATATATTTCATTTTACAGTAAACTGATCACAGACATATTTTTTACATGTAATGCATTTTTCATCCTGAGTAGAAGTAGTTTACCCTATAAAGGATCACAGCAAACTGTCACACTGAATTGC
>NC_056750.1:308097988-308122988 GCF_019279795.1 Protopterus annectens
TTAGGAAGATGTTACACAGAATGAGTCATCAACGGGATTTACTTGTAAAAGATTAAATACAATGCAGTTATTTTATCACAGCAATAGAAACACTTGTCTTTAAGATGAAACGGGAGATTCCTTCACTAAGAGCTATGTTCAGCTCCAGGTTATAGCATGTACTTCAAAGGCTTTTTATGCAGGTTATCTATGCTTTTTATGAGAGCTGTCTGTTTAGTATTATGGGCTGAAGTCTGAGCATGAGGACACAGGAGCCAGAAACTGGAGGGTCACTTGGATGC
This sequence comes from Protopterus annectens, assembly GCF_019279795.1. Taxonomy (NCBI): domain Eukaryota; kingdom Metazoa; phylum Chordata; order Ceratodontiformes; family Protopteridae; genus Protopterus; species Protopterus annectens. The sequence goes on from NC_056750.1 coordinate 308,098,270, forward strand.
CACATCACCTAGGTAAAAAAGAAGAAAATAAAGGCTACAATTTTTAAGTATAGAAACTGATTTCATGAACTACTGCTGTGCTGAGCTTTTAAACATTTTAGAAGGATTCATTTGAAAGCATTTTGTGAAAATATGCTGCATACAGATATTGATGATTATTATGCCGCATATATTGCATGTAGCAGTCCAGGTTAACTAAGAACAATTGCAACTATTTCACACTTACTCATAAAACTATCACATTAATATCCTATTATATTACCCATATAATTTCTCCCTTACCCTACGTAACCATTATCTTAACCGGATAGAAACTTCTTGTTCTCTAACTGCAATTATCACCATCAAAAAATCCTCCCTTATCTTGACTTTTCTCACCCTTACCTCTTTCTTCCTCCCTTTTCTTTCTTTCCTCCTTTAATATTATGTAACAGAAAGTGATTACAGAATAACTTACTTATTCAAGATTATATTGCTAACTGTAAACACATAATTTATAATTAATATCCAAAGATTCTATTGCCAACTCTTTCACTATATATTGGACATCTGTATTGTTGCAATACCAGATAAACTGTGCCAACTCTATCTGTTCATTTTTATTATATAAGTATTTTAAATTACAATACCTCTGTCATGTCTTTTTACCATTGTATAAACAGCATCTTTATGTCTATGTTTTTATGTATTGTTTCTATGTGGAGATTATGTTCCTGGGCCCTCACTGAAAACAGGTTTCTGCCCAGTTAGACTTTTCCCGGTAAACAAATGTAAAATAAATAAAATAAAAAAATAGAAATATATATTATTTTGTAAACTGTCACTATCAATCAGCATGGTGATTTTAAAAAAAATGATCCAGCAGCTTGCATTATATACACAACACACACTTGTAATGAGCTTATGAGTCATTTTTGTGCAGGTATTTCTGATTTAAAATGAATGTATTACTTTATTTATTTATTTTCAAATGGCACAATTAAAAATATATCCATTTCCCTTTCATAATAAGTTTATCTGCCAGGGAATACCAAACACATTGGCAATAAAGTTTTATTTTATCATTTCACATTATAAGTAGGGAGGGTGGTCTAATGGTTAAGGTGTTTGCCTTACAAACACAAAGTGCAGAGTTTGAGTCTCACAAGGGATAATTGGCTAGGCTTACAATGGCTCGCAATGGCAGTTAGCCTAGTACTAACCTATGAACCTATAAAATGTTTATTGTCTGCATATGTGACATAAATCATCTTTGTATAATATACTGAAAATGAAACAAGGAATGTCAAGGAAACGAGAAAGCCATTTTAGAAATAGAAGCAGAGGCTGGTGAAGAAGGTATGGTAATACTTTTCACATGTGTGAAGCAGCCATGGAGGAAACTAAAATGTGGTCACCAAAAAATACAATGGAATCCTCTGTCAAGTGAAAATGCCAAACTGAAATATGTGGTAACAGAAAACACTTAAGCAGACAGAGCCTAATAGTTGCATATGAAAAAACACATACACTATCACAGAAGGCGGGGGCTGCTGGGTCAAACCTGAACAGAAAACCTTAAGCCAGCTCTATTCTGTACTGAAATGAGTTGTGCATTGATTTTAGTTGGTCATGGCAATTAAATGTATTAGAAAACCTTCCTCATTATTGGGATACGGCATAGTAAGGAAGCTTCAGTAACAGTCGCCATCTAAAAAGAAAATGCATTATGTCTCTAGCATGTTACATAACACCATAAAATGGTAATGATGTAAAACACTGCCTGAATGGCTGCTGTTAGGGATAGCTAGACATTATATGCACACAGTGTGTGCAGTGTCTTGAGAAATGTAATATACATAAAGCATGGCAAGTGACGTAATTATTAAACATTAGTGATAAGCACTCTAATCTGCATTCGGTAATGTAGGATTCTTGTTAGAATCAGATTGTGGTATCTTGGGGATTTCTACGTTTCCCCAAGATAACATTTTCTTGGACTTTGAATCTATAAGGAGCAGGGTATAAGAATAATTGTTTTGTGGTGCTATTTTTAAGTTTTAAGTCTTGATTGTTGATCACAAAAGACTTGACATTTCTGACATGATGCCTACAAAGCACTGTGCCGTGCGAAATTCAGAAATATTAAACTGGTGTTATTGTTTTATCGCAGTTATGCTGCATGTTTAGGGCCCTTTTCTAGATGCACAAAAATATGTGTCTGCATAAATTGTATGACTAAATGAAATAATACTAAACTCTATGTTGTCCAGTTTACAAAAAGAAACACCCCATTTTAATATACAATACTTATTTGAAAATTATGTTTTCTTTTTTTTTTTTTTTATAAAAAAGTATTCAGAAATTCATTCAACCACAAATTGCAGTATTTTGCCACCATATGGCAAGGGACTCGCATCATCTCATGTAGGAGCTACTCCTACTGCACCCCACACTTAGGTTCTGGCACCTCAGAGGTAATGACAAATCACTGTTTTGACTTGTTGAAATTTTAACAAAGTGTCTGTGTTTAGTGGTGGTGGTGGTGCACAGGATTGATATTCTCTGTGTAAGTAGAAGAGTATAGGGTTTGAATCTTTAGTATGGCAGTTAGAGCAGAGGATAAAGGCCTTGAGATGTTAAGGAGCCACTTCCTCTGGTACCTGGTTTGATTCCGTCAGCCTTCATTTACCTTCTACCATTTAACCAGACAGTGCTTGTGTGTGTGTGTGTGTGTGTGTGTGTGTGTGTGTGTGTGTGTGTGTGTGTGTGTGTGTGTAAGTAGAACCTATTAACATGGCTGAACATGAAATGGAGATGTTATGCTCTTGCATGTTTCAGCTCTAGGTGCTTACTGCTTAGATAACTACAGCATGCTGAAGGAATTTATGTGGTGGCAGTTACTGCAGTATTGCACAATATGCTATAGCCTTCTACATTTAGTGGTAAGTGGAATTTACACATTGGTTGTAGGACCACTGAGTATTTAAATAAGGGAGTAATCCAACTACATAAGCATGTTTCAGATAAGCATTTGTCTGTGATTATCCTTTGTTTATCTGAGACACCAGGTATTGACTAGAGAATAACAAGAATCCTACATTACCTATTTGTTTCACAAATGCACTTTATAAGCACTTACACGAGTGCATGGATCGTGCTATCCCTAACAGAACCAAGACGCTATCCTCCAAAAAAAGGAAGCCAATCTGGTGGTCCTCTGCCATAAACAAACTCTACAACAGAAGAAAGAAACTGTTGCGAAAAAGAGTAAAATCCCATGACTGGAGGAACTCCCTGGTCAACCTCAGTAAGAAGCTGAGATCCCTCATAAAATCCTCCAAAGCTAGTTATGAAAACAAAATCGCCACCGACTCTAAAGACAGCCACAAAGCATTCTATAGCTATGTCACGAATCTAAATGGGAACACTCAGATCTGCTCTGAGTTACAGCATAATGGCACTAAATATACAGAACCAACTGATATTGCCAACATCCTAGCAGATAGGCTCAGTGCTAACTTTACCCCCCTCTCACCCCCTAGAGGGCCCATCTCTATACCGGAAGAATGCAAAGTTCCTATAATCACGGCTGCACAGGTAAAAAACACACTCTCCAAAGCCAAGAACACAGCATCCATGGGACCTGACAATATCCCAGGCTGCGTTCTACATGAACTACAGAATGAACTGGTGCCCTACCTAAGCACCATGTTCAATCAATGCCTCACCTCAGGCTTTGTACCCACTGAATGGTGCACCGTGACAGTTATCCCACTCCACAAAGGGGGAGCCACGACAGACCCCGGGAACTACCGCCCCATTAGCCTGACGAGCCTGATCTGCAAGGCCATGGAACGTATCATCATGGAACTCATAAACAAAGACATTGGTAATCTCCAAACTCTGGACCCGACTAAGTTTGGATTTGTAAAAGGCAGATCATGTCTCCTAAACCTGATTGACTTCTTTGAAGCAGTCACCAAAGCCATAGATGAGGGTAAAATGGTTCACACAGCTTATCTAGATCTCGCCAAGGCTTTCAACACCATCCCCCACTCTGGAATTATAGATAAGCTCACTAAACTAGGTATAAATCCCTATGTCACAAGATGGGTTGCCAACTGGCTCATGGACAGACCCCACACTGTGAAAGTAGCGGATTCCAAATCCGACATCAGACCACTGACAAGTGGAGTACCACAGGGTTCAGTCCTGGGTCCTCCCCTGTTTGGTATCTACTTCTCTGAAGTGCAGGCCAACACAGAAGGTCTTTGGCTAACAAAGTTTGCAGATGACTGCAAACTAGGAGCCATAATCGAAACTCCTAACGATGTGGACAAACTACATAAGGGCCTCACTGAGACAGATACCTGGTGTCAAAGCCATGGCCTGAAGCTCAATACCAAAAAATGTATTGTCATCCCCTTTGGTAAAAACTCTGTACCCATGAACTACCACATAGCTGGTAGTCTACTTAATGCCGAAAATGTGATAAGAGACCTTGGGACACAGGTGGACAGTAGTCTCTCCTTTGATAATCACATCGCCACAGTGGTCAGGAAATTCTTCTACGTGGCTCATCTCATCACAAAAGGATTCTCATCCAGAAAAAAAGAGGTAATTTTTGCCTCTACTCATCACTCATTAGACCCATTATAGAGTACAACGCCCCTTTTGGTATGTACCTCACAAGACATCTACAACAACTGGAAAGACCACAGAAATACCTCACAAAGATGATTACTGGCCTCAAACAGATGCCCTATGCAGACTGTCTCAAAAAGCTACAGCTTTACTCCATCGCATATCGCCTACTCAGGGGCGATCTCTGCCTAACATACAAGCTATGTCAAACCCAGAGCTGTTGGACATGCTCCACTTAATGAAATCCCAATCCCTCCAAGCTACACACTCTAGGGACCTTAACCTTGTCACCACAATAAATAGAACATGCTGGAGGGATAGATTTGTGTCCCAGAGACTTCCCATACTCTGGAACAAACTACCTATCTATGTCAAACAGAGCTCCTCATTAACACTCTTCAAGAAAAATCTTGATGACTGGATGGGAAATGGGAAATTCACCCCGGGGATCACTTCCGTGGCTCTGCTCGACAGGGGCACAGGAAAATAATTTTCTTGGGTGGCGAAAGCCAGGGTACATTTTTTAGCTAGGCTTGTATGGGCCCTAGGGCCGATAGCCTAGTACCTACCTATGAACCTATGAACATGCCTCTTGTTCAGCTGGTTTTATGTCAGAAAGAAGCCATTTTATTCTGCTTCCTGAGTTACTGTTAGGTGTAGTTCATTTAGAAAGGTAGTAAGAGCACTTAAATAAACTGTACCTATTTGTTTCACTGTTTTTTTTTACTTATTTAAGTCACCCTACTATAAAATACTGTTTTGACGATCTTTTTTCTTGAGAATTGTCTTAGTTCAATGAATGGATATGATGTTCATTCTGTGTAGGGTATTCCTTATGTTGTGACGTAGTACATGGTTTATTTTCAGAGTTATGAATGATTTTACTTTCTTTTTGTTAGTTAGTGGGTTGATGATTGTACCATTCAGGTTGCCAAATAAGCAGGATTTCGAAGGCCCTTTTTAAAGAAAAATGTGGCTGATTGATTAATTTTAATTAATGATACATAGATCCAATTTGCTGCAACTGAATTAGGTAGGCACTGGTAATCAAACAAGATGTTGGTGTTAGAGGTGTTTGAGGCCTTTGAGGTAGTTACATTAAGGTTAATTTCAGTAGCGTTTGCCACAATTTTAATAAAGTATGTCAAAGCATAGTATTTTTCTGCACTGGCTGGTATCTCTAGAAACTTTTCCATGATGTCTGTGAATTGTATGAGATTTGCAGTATAGTGGTATGTGGGGATATACCCCTTCCCTGTTGTTTTGTGATCCCAATATACATCATGAACCAAGAAAATTATATATAAACATAAAGTTGGGGGAGCTATGAGGTACTACCTCCACCACTGGAGGTACAAGAGAGTTTCTGTACAGCAAAAATCACTACTGTATGTGTTTTTGTGTTTATTGGTAGTTTGGGATCTGTGCTTTTGTTTTTGAGTATGTGTGTGTGTGTGTGTGTGTGTGTGTGTGTGTGTGTGTGTGTGTGTGTGTGTGTGTGTGTGTGTGTGTGTGTGTGTGTGTGTGTGTGTATATGTGTGTGGTATGGCAATGTATGTGCATGTTTATGTTCAGTTGTTAGTGAATGGAGTCTGTTTTGTATGGTATTCAATGAAGTGTGTAGTATTTTGGAACTATGCATGTAAGTCTGCAATAGGTTGTGCATGTGATAGGATTTGGCAATTGATTTTGTTAAAATTGTTTTTTATTTTTATCTGTGTATGTATGTATTTATACACACACACACACACACACACACACACACACACACACACACACACACACACACACACACACGCACACACACACACACATTCCAGGAGCTTTACCTTTGTCCACACAAAAGCTATAAGAGAAATATTGTGTAACTCCTGCCAAGAGAGAAAAATGTACATTTTCTTTTTATTTTTGCATTTTAGGAAGAAAATTTATAAACAGCAAACCACATAGTTCAGATCAAACATTTTCAGATTCTTACATCCCTTTATCAAGAAACATACATTCTTTTCAGTCTTAGTACCACATATAGATTACACATTTTGAAGACATTCAGTGCTATATATTGTAAATACTACCTTCTTCTTGTTTTACACTTGACTTAATAGGCCAGGTAATCATATAATTAATATAAGTCAATGGATACGTTATTCTAAAGTGAAACTCAGATTGTGATCATATATTAAAGCATTTAATATTCAATTTACTCTATTTGAAGTTTATAATAAAGGCAAAATCTATATCATCATCATCATCTTCTTTCGGCTGTTCCCGTTAGGGGTCGCCACAGCGGATCACCTGTTTCCATTTCTTCCTGTCTTCTGTATCTTGCTCTGTCACACCAACCACCTGCATGTCCTCTCTCACCACATCCATAAACCTTATCTTAGGCTTTTCTCTTTTCCTGTTACCTGGTAGCTTCATCCTTAGCATCTTTTTCCCAATATACTCCGCATCCCTTCTCAGCACATGTCCAAACCAACGTAATCTTGCCTCTCTGGCTTTGTCTCCAAACTTTGCAACCTGGGCTGACCCTCTAATATACTTATTCCTAATCCTGTCCACCCTCCTCACACCCAGTGCAAATCTTAACATCTTTAACTCTGCCACATCCAGCTCAAACTCCTGCCTTTTTATCAATGCCACTGTCTCCAATCCATATAACATAGCTGGCCTCACTACACTCTTGTAGACCTTCCCTTTCACTCTTACAGGTACTCATCTGTCACAAATCACTCCTGACACTCTTCTCCACCTACTCCATCCTGTCTGTACTCTCTTCTTCACCTCTCTTCCACACTCACCATTACTCTGAACTATTGACCCCAAGTATTTAAACTCATCCACCTTCGCCACCTCTACACCTTGCATCCTCACCATTCCTCTATCCTCCTTCTCATTCACACACATATATTCTGTCTTAGTCCTGCTGACCTTCATTCCTCTTCTGTCTAGAGCATATCTCCATCTCTCCAGGGTCTCCTCCAGCTGTTCCCTACTCTCACTAAAGATCACAATGTCATCTGCAAACATCATAGTCCATGGGGACTCCTGTCTGATCTCGTCTGTCAACCTGTCCATCACCATTGCAAATAAGAAAGGGCTCAGAGCTGATCCTTGATGTAACCCCACCTCCACCTTAAACGCATCCGTCACTCCCACCGCAGACCTCACCGCTCTCACACTACCCTCGTACATATCCTGTACCACTCTTACATACTTCTCTGACACTCCTGACTTCCTCATACAATACCACAACTCCTCTCTAGGCACCCTGTCATATGCTTTCTCCAAGTCTAAAAAACACAATGCAACTCCTTCTGACATTCTCTGTACTTCTCCATCAACACTCTCAAAGCAAACATCACATCTGTAGTGCTCTTTCCCGCCATGAAACCATACTGCTGTTCACTAATCATCACATCCCTTCTTAACCTAGCTTCCACTACTCTTTCCCATAACTTCATGCTGTGACTGATCAGTTTAATCCCTCTGTAGTTACTACAGCTCTGCACATCACCCTTATTCTTAAAAATCGGTACCAAAAAACATTTTCTCCATTCCTCAGGCATCCTCTCACTTTCCAAGATTTCATTAAACAATCTGGTTAAAAACTCCACTGCCATTTCACCTAAACACCTCCATGCTTCCAAAGGTATGTCATCTGGGCCAACAGCCTTTCCATTCTTCATTCTCTTCATAGCTATCCTTACTTCCACCTTGCTAATCCATTGTACTTCATGATTCACTATCCCTACATCATCCAACCTTCTCTCCCTCTCATTCTCTTCATTCATCAACCCCTCAAAGTACTCTTTCCATCTCCTCAGCACACTATCCTCACTTGTGAGTATGTTTCCCTCACTATCCTTTATCACCTTTACCTGCTGCACATCTTTCCTAGCTCGGTCCCTCTGTCTAGTCAGTCGATACAGGTCCTTTTCTCCCTCCTTAGTGTCCAACCTTTCATACAACTCTTCATATGCCTTATCCTTAGCCTTCGCCACCTCTCTCTTTGCCATGCACCTCATCTCCTTATACTCCTGTCTACTTTTTTCATCTCTCTGACCATCCCACTTCTTCTTTGCCAACCTCTTTGCCTGTATACCCTTCTGTACTTCCTCATTCCACCACCATGTCTCCTTGTCATCCTTCCTCTGTCCTGATGTGATACCAAGCACCTTTCTTGCCGTCTCCCTTACTAGCTCTGCTGTAGTTACCCAGCTATTTGATAACTCTTCACTGCCACCCAGTGCCTGTCTTAACTCATCCCTGAACTTCACCTCACAATTACCCTTTTTCAGTTTCCACCATTTGATTCTTGGTGCTGCCCTCACACTCCTCCTCCTCTTCTTGATCTCCGTCATCCTACAAACCACCATCCTATGCTGCCTAACTACACTTTCTCTGGCCACCACTTTACAGTCTCCAATCTCCTTCAAACTGGCCCGCCTACATAAGATATAATCCACCTGTGTGCATCTTCCTCCACTCTTGTATGTCACCCTATGCTCCTCCCTCTTGTTAAAATACATATTCACCACAGCCATATTCATCCTTTTCGCAAAATCCACTACCATCTGACCTTCTGCATTCCTTTGTTTAACACCATACCTACCCATCACTTCCTCATCCCCACTGTTCCCTTCACCAAACATGCCCATTTAAATCTGCTCCAATCACCACTCTCTCACCCTTGGGTACAGTCATCACCACTTCATCCAATTCACTCCAAAATGTTTCTTTCTCATCCATTGCACACCCAACTTGTGGAGCATATGCACTAACAACATTAATCATTACACCATCAATTTCCAGCTTCATAAACATCACTCTATCTGACACCCTTTTCACCTCCAAAACACTCTTCGCATACTGTTCCTTCAGAATAACTCCGACGCCGTTTCTCTTCCCATCCACACCATGATAAAACAATTTGAACTCACCTCTGATACACCTAGCCTTACTCCCCTTCCATCTGGTCTCTTGCACACACAATATACCAACCTTCCTTCTGTCCATCATATCAGCTAGCTCTCTCCCTATACCAGTCATACTGCCAACATTCAAAGTTCTGACCCTCACTACCACAGTCCTAGCCTTTCTCCTCTCTTCTTGCCTTTGGCCATACCTTCCGCCTCTTCTCCTCCTTCGGCCAACAGTAGCCCAATTTCTGCCAGCACCCTGTTGGCTAACAGTACTGGTAGCGGTCGTTGTTAACCCGGGCCTCGACCGATCTGGTATGGAAATATTAACTGGTGACTGCATGAAAAGATTTGGCAAAGTTTTATGCCGGATGCCCTTCCTGACGCAACCCTCCCCATTTATCCGGGCTTGGAACCGGCAGAAAGAAATGCACTGGCTTGTGCATCCCCATGTCCATTGTAAAATAACCTTACGATTAAAACATGGCAGGAATTAATTAGGACTAGTACTGCGGTGGTGGTGCTGCGGTAGCGTTGTCGCCTCACAGTAAGACGCTGTCCGGTTCGATTCTCAGCTAGAGCGTCTTCTGTGTGGAGACATGTGCGAATGGGTGTACCTTCATTGAAGGTTGTGCGTCAGAGTTGGCAACCCGGCACATAAAAATCTACTGCCAATCATTAGCGGACCGGAGTTCCGCTGTGGTGACCCCTAACCGGGAAAAGCCGAAAGACATAACAACAACAACAACAACAACACTAAAAAATGCATATAGTGCAGTTGGAAATGCACTTCTAAATATAGTTTCTTCTCTGGCTGTATCTGTATAAGAAGGACTTTAGTTGAAAACACTCATGTGACTCCATTTTAGAGATGAAGGGAGTCCTTGAAATGCTACTGCTGAAATAATGTGCTACTCTGAGTCCACATATTTAAAGTCAAGATTTCTACCTTTATGTATAATATATTTTAGTAAGGACATACATAGGTTTATACCTCACATCTAATAGTAGCAGTATGTATGGATATTGTTAATGTAGTTTTACATTATGTTTTACCAACACTTATTGAACTTCAAGTACAAACAAAACAAATAGTCAAAACATGGTGTTGCTCACAACACAATCCCTGATTTCAGTTTCTTTTTGTCTTTCTGTTTCCCATATATTTTTACAGTAAACATCCTTTCACTTCCTCTTTTGAAATTTAGCAATCTTTTAAAAGTAAATCTGGAATCTTCTCTATGCACTGGTTAACTTTTCTTACATTTTAAAATGATTACTTATTCAACATTTTATGTACTATCTGAAAATCTGAAGATAAATGGAGTCACCCTTTCTTTCCATTTCCATATGGTATAACAATTGTCCTGCATCTGCTTCTCTTGCCACATTTTCAATATTTCTATTTCTTTGACACAAAGCTTCCATGTGCTGTACATAGCAATCATATTTAAGATAAATCCATTTACCATTCTGTCGCCTAAAATATTTTTAACACTTGTTTCTTCAATTTCCTCAGTTTTTTTCTTTAGAACTGAAATATTGGTAAACCTATCCAAATATATTTGTAGAGTCTGATGAATTTCCTTTCCATTTACCTGTTTATCACTCAGTAACATCTTGGTTCTTTGGAACTCTTTCTAGGGGATATTTCTTTTGGTATGCTGAAGTGACACGTGGCATAGTAGAAAATAATATTTTTATTTGTTACTTTTCTACATGAAGAAGTATTCAAAACTGGCCTACCATTTAGATCTTTAACTACAAACACATCTAGAAATTCTGTATAATGTTTAGAAACATTAAAATGAACTGAATTATCCCTCTGTTTTTTCCTATACTGTTCAATCTCGGTCAGCTGCTTTTCACTCATTCCCAAACAAAATGCACCCTTTAATTGAAGGTTGCAGTATTCCATGTAACTTATGTCTAATATATACTGTACTACTCATACTGTTACAAAAATCTTGGCATACAGGAGCACCAAGGTATAAACTATGGAACTTCCAAGATGGCTGCCACTGAGTAACAACTTAATTTCAGCTCTCCCAGTGTGAAAACAGAGCCAGAAAAGAGAACCAGTGAATTTGTCTATTTGGGTAGATTTCAGTTACTGACTAGGAAGTGCACTGCCCAAATGCTACAAAGAAGAAATTTAGAGAGAAAGAAAATCAACCACAAAAGTTATGCAGAAAACAGTAGCTGGAAAGAAGCCTGCAGCCATTCAGCAAAAAGCAGTTCAGTCTCCAGGTAACTTCCAGTAATTTATAAAAACAAAAAAGTCAAATATGGTCAGAACTGACTAAATTAAATACAACACTGAAGGACTATAATAACAAAAGGCTGGGAAAAATAGAAGAAGCTTTAAACAGAAATTTAGATGAGCTGATAAAACTGTAAAAAATCAGAGTCTGAAATGAAGAAACAGCTGGCTGAATACAAAACTGCTGAAGAAGAGATGTTTCAAAAATTGTACAATTAGAGGACAAAGGACATAGAGAAAATCTGAGATTTTCTACTGTACCAAAGTGACTGAAAGGAACAGACTGTATTACTCTATGAAAGCACAATTTAAAATTAGACTATTATTCCTCAGTAGGAGCTGTTAATTGAAAGGACAGATTGCATGAATGCTCCAAATCTGGCCATGAGATAGTTGCCAAGAGCTCTAATAGTAAAGATGCAATCTTACCAGCAGAAAGAGTTGATTCTGATAAAACTGTGGCAGAAGGACAAAGTACTAAAAGTTAGAGACAGAGTGGTTGTGGAAAACGATTACTCACTATATACTTGGCAAAAGAAAAGAGAAGCAAATTTATTCTGGCAGTCAGGGAATATACATTTGTCCAACAAAAAGTGAACTATCAAATCTTCTGATAATAAAGCAGATAGAGACGCTATGCCAGTGAAACATTTACCAATGTTCCAAAGGAAAATGCTTGAGAGACAGAGATAAAGCACAGGAGCTAACTAGAAGAACCAAGAGTACACTGCAAATGAACCAGAGACCGTTGTTATGGAGATCAACAGAAAGAAGAACAGCAACTTTGAAATTAATCAATAAATGTGAGCTTACAAAGTATCAATCACATTTGTGAAATATGGCTGGCAGGAAAACCTGGAAAATTTGATTTTTTTTTATTTTGTTAATCTTGTAGGGGACTCCAAAGCATATGCCCTACTACATGTCAATAATGTTTGGAAGAACATTAAGGAGAGGGAAAGAGGAAGGAAAGACATAACTGCAAGTAAAATAATTTTTGTTCTTAAAAGTATTTTTACAAAACATGACATATACTGCATGTTATATATAATGCATTTCAGTTATTTTGGTGTGTTATTGGGATATTAAAGAAAAACAAGAACCCTTTTCCCTCTTCTTTCTTTCTTGTGTAGTTTTAAGAAATTTAGGCAGTGCAAGGTAAAAATAGAAGACAGCTTGGACAAAAGCATATGTAAGATTGGCTGTAGTCTTAAACTGACAGAAGGGATGGGTTGTAAAAGTATGCAGATCATGATATAAGTAAATTTGATATGTTTTTGCATGGGGAATGACTGGATTAAGGTCTTTGGCTTGATCTAACAATTGGAAGGAAGTAAATAAAAGAACACTGAATGTAACAAAAAGTTTTCTTTTAGCAAATAAATATTCACAGTGCATTTTGAGAAGCTTGTAGCTGAAGGCAACTGTGTATCTGGTTATCATGTTCCTATGGAGACATGCTGATAACAGGGCAATAAGAACAGAATACTTTTTCAGTGGCTTAAGCTATTGTTTTCTGAAAACATTCACGTTGTTTTCTATACTTGGGAGAGGAATAAAGATAAGACAGAAACAGGCAGCACTTAGTGTAAGCAGAAACACATGTTGTACCATGAATCTTAGAATGGATAACCTTAATTATAGGTCAATTAAATCCTGTGAGTGTAACTGTCAGTCTAGGACAATTGTTCTTGTTAGGAGAAATTAACTTTATTATTTGAAGATGTACATAGTTTTGTGAGTTTGTATTGAGTTAACAGGTTCTGGGAGTGTATTTGTTTGTTTTTGTTTGAGGCTTTTCATTAAAACAAAAAGTCTTGTAAGATGTAACATAGGTTCAAATGGATATGACAAGAAACAACTGTATAAAAGATCAATCTGCCAAACATATATGTATGCATGTAATGCAAAAGCTGAAACTAGGCATTCTGTTATACATAACAGGTGGCAATAATAACTTCTTATCATAATGGCAGCACTTTCCATATTATCTTTGAACATGAATGGTCTCAAAGATGTATACAAGAAAGAGAGAGTAGTGAACTATATTAGGAAATACAGACTGCAAATAGCTTATGCTACAGGAGACACATTTGGGAAGAACTCAGCATGTAAATTTGATAAAGAAATTATTTCGGAATGATTATTCAGAATATCTGAGACAAAGGAAAAGGGAAGTATTTATATTAATTGCTAGGGGACTGTTAATAGTAACAGAAGAGGAAAAACAGATAATAATAGAAGTTTTGTAGTAGTAAGGTGGTACTGGTAAGGGAGGAGGATTACACTGGCATATATTTATATTCCACCCAAAACTGTTACAATGGAGCTTAATAGAATTTTGGGAGAAATAATTAGCTTTCAGCAGGAAATATTACTTATTGGAGGGGAATGGAATTTGATTTGCAGCAGTGATGTATCTGGGGTACCTAGAAGGGAAAATACAAAAGAGGATAGATTTTTTGAATAAACTTTTGAAAATATTTGGAATGGAAGATGTGAATACAGTAGTAGGAGCTCAGAGAGAATTTACATTTTATTCCCCAAGGTACAAAAACTGGGCTAGGCTAGAGATAAATTACATTTCACAGGAACATGTGCATTTATTTGAAACTTTTGATATGTATCCAATAACTATTCCACATTATTCACCAATAATAAATAAAATAAAAATGCAGGCTAATAATATAAAAATGAGACACTGACACTTCCCCACCTATCTGTTAAACAGATATGAATTTAAGGAATGTGTTGTAGAAAATATTTGGGAATTAGTAGGAAGGATAGAAAGTTATTCAGTAAATATAGCTAGGCAGTGGGATAAAATGAAAGTGGAGTTTAAAATAGGGTGGAAATAAAAGAAAAAGAGATATGGTTTGTGACACTCGTGCCCTGGCCCAGCAATCAAGGAGCATCAATCCTCACCACTAACACTAATGAGGGGTGTCTCCTATAGGAGGAAATGATAACAAATACACACAGTAAAGTGCAATTTCCTTTAAGAGCACACAGAGATCACAGTCAGTCCAAGTCTGGTTGCTCCCTTGCTCTCCAGGTCCCCAATAAGACTCCCCACTGGCACAGCTATAGGGTCCAGATCTCAGCCTAGTGGGCAAGCTAAAACCTCCCAGCACCCTCTCTGACAACCAGTGCTTTGTGTCCCTGCCCAAGTAGCTGACACACACGCATGTACACACTTTGAGAAGAGTTTATACAACCACACAGACACTCCTGGGGAAAGCTGGCACAGGTTCTCCAGCTGTGCACCTTTTTCCCCAGACTATACGGTAGTACCAGCTGACACCACCCACTAGTATTTATCAGCTACTCAAAGGCCCTTAAAAGGGTGTCCAATTACTACTGTGCAATATTATTATCCAATTAGTAGTATAGCCTAGGGCTAAAGCTATTGGAGTGGCTTTGTACAGTTTTACCAGAGGCATGCCAGTACTATAAAGGGCTTAAATTATCTGTACAAAACAGCCACAGTTGAAAGGGTTTAAAATATTTAATAACAAATAGTCAAAACACAAGACAATACTTTTTACTACACAGTGCTAGTCAAAAGTTCAGAGATCACAGAGAAATACTTAAAATAATTCAGTAGTACAGTTCTGACATCACAGAAAAACACTTAGTCTAATCTTTCTAGTTTCTAGCTATTTCAAAGAGAAAACACAAGTCTAAGATAAACTTACATATAGAGCAAGACAGTGCTGATGAGTTGGATGGTCAAGATAAAAATGCTTAATGCTCTCTGATTCTCTCTCTTTTTAAAATCACATTCCTGGTTCACATTACATCATTCTTCACACTTCCCTGGGTTCTCAGGCTGACAGAAACTACATTTACATTCTTCACCTCTGGGCAGAAACCAGAGCAATAAATGACATTTATGCATGCAAATTGTGGCCATTAACTCTGGCCTTAAAACAATAGGCAGGATGCCCCACTCTAGACTCACTGGCACCGAGTCCTAACATCAAAAGGTCACAACATGCTTTACTTGGTCAGTAGAGTGCACTGTTACATTTTTTTTTCAGTTCCACATGTAACACTATTTTTACCATTTAAGACAACAAGCCAGTGGTTTACATTAATATTTACAGTTGAATTATCTCCAAAATTCTGTCTGGCTAGGCTGGCAGCCTTCATCTATCTTTACATGGTTAAAAATAACAAGAATAATTTAGAAAGACTGACAATGATTAAAGTACTGCAGAATATGGGGAATCTCACAGAAGAAGAAGAGGAGCTGCAACTGCAGAGTGCTAAAGAGAAAATAAAGGAGTACCTGGATAATATGCATGAGTTTAGAAAGACTTCTGTTAAGGAACTGTTTTTGATAACTCCAGAACACAAAATATTTTAGCACATCAGGTCAAGCAACAGAAAACAGAAAATGTTGTTGCCAAGTTTAGGGAGCCTATAACAAGGAAAATAACCAGTGATCCTGTAGAGGTATTAGAAATATTTTGGAAATTTTATAAAACATTATATAAAGCAGATAAATGTGGAAATCAAAGCAGAGAAATGTGGAAATCAAAAAAGTTACGAATGGAAGTGTTTATGGAAGAATTAAATATGCCCAGGGTAGATGAGGTTCAATTATTAACAGTTAGGGTAGGACGAGATGAAAAAAAAATAGTGATGTATAATCAATCTATAGGAAAGTGTCCAAGATTAGATGGTATTCCTGTGGAAGTTTGGTAGTTAGGAGGTAAGAAAGTGATACTGATCTGGAAGGTTTTATTTAAGAGTATTTTAAATGGAGGAGAAGCACCAACATCCTGGAAAAAAGCTGGTTGGCTGTAATAACTAAGGATGGCAAAGACCCATCAGATCCAGCTTCTTATAGGTCTATTTTGATTCTAAACTATGATTAGAATGTGTTTATGTCTAAAAGAATGGCAAAGGTGATGCCAAAATTAATAGATACATCGTTGTGTTTTTGGGGGAGGGACAAACATTTGAAAACATTAATAGAACAATGATAAACAATAATACAGAGAGAAGCAGAATGTAAGAAAATGCCACCGTTGTTGGTGGGTATTGATGAAAAGAAAGCATTCAACAGCGTAAGCCTGAATTTTATGAGTAGGACAATGGAAGTATTTGCATTCCCTGACACAATAATAAGGTTAATTTGGAGTATATGTGAGGGATCAGAGGTGAAAATTAAAGTGGGGGGATGTTCTCTGATAAGTTCTGTTTGAACAAAGGAACCAGGCAGGAGTATCTTCTTTCCTCTTTGATATTTGCATTATAGTTAGAGCCATTGTCAAAGAAAATAAGGGACTCTGAAATTTAAACATATAATTTGTATCATAATCATGAAAAGTTGTCATTTGCAGATGATATTATTTTGTACTCGATAAAACCAGAAAAGTACATTTCCGTGTTTTGGAACAATCTGAGACAGTTTCAAGTCTTTTCAGTGTACAAAATTAATGAAGATAAACTATATATCCACACATTAATTGGTTCAGCAATACCCATATTTATGGCCACATGATAAAATTAAGTACTTAAGAGTTTGGGTTAAAAAGGATTCTGTTATGGCAGCTAAGGATATGTGGGAAAAGACTAAACAAAAGATAATACAAAAACTGAGAAACTAGAAGATCTGTTTTATGGATATTGATAGCAATATGCAAGCAGTGAAAATGTTTTTAGCAACCTTAGTTTTAGACATAGGTCAGGTATTTTTGTCAACCAGAGGAGAAATTGTGCACAGCAATTAATAAAGAGTTGAAGGATTTTATCTGTGAGAGGAAGAGGGCAAGCGTCACGTTGGATAAGGTGATCCTTCCAACAGAACAAGAGGGCTTTTGATTACCTCCTATAAATAGCACAAGCAGAAAGCTATACTTCAAAGTGGAAAGGAATGATGAAGAAACAGGAGGGGAGGGATCAAGAAATAAGGTGAGAAAGAGATTTTGGATCCAGAGAATAACAATAGCTATGCAGAATATTATATTTCTAAAGTAGCTTTAAGTGTTTTAAGGACTAAGCCCACAAAGGAATGGTGAAAGGAGATTTTGCTGATAGGAATGACTGTAATTAGGGTAACAGAGAACAAGCAAGAATGGGCTGGAACATTCAGGAGAAAACTGGCAAAAGAACAAAAGTATTGGGGGCTAATAATTAGAGAGGAAAAGGTAAAAGAATAGGAAGGGGCCAAGAATACATTTGGACTGATCTGAACACACTAGTCATAGGTGACTCTATAGTCAGGCACACTGATGTCCCACTAACTAGGCTAAACAAGGAGAAGGTTACTGTCAGCTGCCTGTCAGGTACCAGGATCCACCACATAACTCACGCACACAGGTCACTCCACAACAAGTACAAATATGATTCTGTAATTTTCCATGTTGATGTGAATGACCTGAGATGTACCTCCCTGGACTGCATGAAAAGAGACATGGAAGAGCTCTCCAATCTTGTAACCCAGGCAGGTATGACCCTAGCCCTGAGTAGCATCCTGCCATTGCCCAGAATGATACCGCAGTACAAGGACAAAATGATTGACTTTAACAATTGGCTAAGCTTCTGGTGTCATTCTAAGGGGATCCAGTATCTGTCTTCTTGGGACGACATGGTCGACAGACCACAATGCTTTGCCAGAGATGGCCTGCACCTGTCACCCCTGGGATTCTGGATACTGGCTAAGGTTCTTGCTGCCCCTATAGTGCCTTTTTTAGGCAAGGTTCAAATGACAAATTCACCACTATAACAGGAACAGGCAAGCAAAAACTGAGGGTAATGCTACTCAGTGCTAGAAGTCTAAATCTCAAAATGCACTCCCTCGAGGCACTCCTCAAAATGGAGAACATTAATATCTGTGCAGTGACTGAGACCTGGTTCAAGGCTCCAGAGTGTACCCCTGCATTACCAGGCTATGACTCATACCACACTTTTCCACCATCCAACCTGGACTGGAACACCAAAGGCGGAGGTTTGTCCATATTCATTAAGGATATCTACACCTCCAGGCTAGTTGCTCAGCATAATGCATCCAAGGTTGTCCAAGTGCAACTAACTCTGGGCAAAATTGCAATCCAAATTGTAGCTTGCTACAGATCCCCCACCATACCCCAGGATTCGCACTCCTCTTTTCTTGATATACTGGAAAATATTAGGGTTCAACCAAACACTCTAATAATGGGCGATTTCAACTACCCCACCATTAACTGGGAAGCTACTCGTGTACCAACTCCTTCACTTAACGCTTTCTGGAATTCATAAATTTCAGTGCCCCGGATCAACTTATCTACACCCCCACAAGGGGCAACAGTATCCTAGACCTAGTCATTACCAACATGAGTGATCGGTGTTCCACACCTGAAGTCAACTTCTCGTTGGTCAAATCTGACCATAAGCTAATCATCCAAGATATCCTCATCCCGTCCCCACCCCCCATTAAGGAAACCATGGTAAAAATTTTCTCCAAAGCCAACTTCATGCTTCTTAAGACAGAAGTGGCAAACTTCATGACACCTATGCAAATGGACAATACAGTTACAACTGCTGAATCATACACAAGTGCACTCTATAAGCACTTACATGAGTGCATGGATCATGCTATCCCAAACAGAACCAAGATGCTATCCTCCAAAAAAAGGAAGCCAATCTGGTGGTCCCCTGCCATAAACAAACTCTACAACAGAAAGAAGAAACTGTTGCAAAAGAGAGTAAAATCCCATGAGTGGAGGAGCTCCCTGGTCAGCCTCAGTAAGAAGCTGAGATCCCTTATAAGATCCTCCAAAGCTAGCTATGAAAACAAAATCACCACTGATTTTAGGGACAACCACAAAGCATTCTATAGCTATGTCAAGAATCTCAATGGCAACACCCAGATCTGCTCTGAGCTACACCATAACAGCATGAAAATTACAAAACCAACTGATATTGCCAACATCCTGGCATACAGGTTCACTGCTAACTCTACCCCTTCTCACCTCATAAAGGGTCTATATCTATACAGGAAGAATGCAGAGTCCCTGTAATAATAACTATGCCGGTAAAAGTTGCACTCTCTAAAGCCAAAAACACCACAACATCCCAGGCTGCGTTTTACACGAATTTCAGGATGAACTGGCTCCCCACCTAAGCACCATGTTCAATCATAGCCTCATATCAGGCTTTGTGCCCACTGAGTGGTGTGCAGCAACAGTTATCCCACTCCCCAAAGGGGGAGCCACCACTGATCCTAGGAACTATCGCCCTATTACCCTGACGAGCCTGGTCTGTAAGGCCACGGAATGTATCATCATTGAACTCATAAACAAAGACATTGGTAACCTCCAAACTCTGGACCCCACCCAGTTGGGTTTGTGAAAGGCAGATCATGCCTTCTGAACCCAATCAAGTTCTTTGAGGCAGTCACCAAAGCTGGCTCAAGAAGGCTTTCGACACCATCCCCCATTCTGGAATTATAGCTAAACTCACTAAACTAGGTATAAATCCCTACGTCACAAGATAGGTTGCCAAATGGCTCACTGACAGAACCCACACTGTAAAAGTTGCAGACTCCAAGTCTGACTTCAAACCAGTGACAAGTGGAGTATCACAGGGTTCAGTCCTGGGACCACTCCTGTTGGGTATCGACTTCTCTGAAGTACAGGCTAACACAGAAGGCCTTTGGCTAATGAAGTTCACAGATGACTGCAAACAAGGAGCCATAGTCGAGTCCCCAAATGATGTTGACATCCTACAGAAGGGCCTCACTGAGACAGATGCCTGGTGTAAGAGCCATGGCCTCAAGCTCAATGCCAAAACGTGCATTGTCATCCCCTTTGGTAAAAACTCTGTACCCATGAACTACCACATAGGCGGCAATCTACTTAACGCCAAATGTGTCATAAGAGACCTTGGGACCCAGGTGGACAGTAGTCTCTCCTTTGATAATCACATCACCACAGTAGTCAGGAATCCTTCTACATGGCACACCTCATCACAAAAGGGTTTTCATCCAGGAAGAAAAGAGGTAATTGTTCCCCTCTACTCGACACTCATTAGACTCATTATAGAGTACAATGTCTATTTTGGAGTGTACCTCACAAGACATCTGCAGCAGCTGGAAAGGCCACAGAAGTACCTCACAAAAAGGATTACTGGCCTCAAACAGATGCCCTACACTGACCATCTCAAAAAACTCCAGCTTTACTCTGTAGCATATCGCTTACTCCGAGGTGATCTCTGCCTAACATATAAAGCTATGTCAAACCCAGAGCTGTTGGACATGCTACACATAAGGAAATCCCAATCCCTCTGAGCTACATGCTCTAGGGACCTAAACCTTGTCACTGCAATAAACAGGACATGCTGGAGGAATAGATTGCTACCTATTTATGTCAAGCAAAGTTCCTCATTAGCACCTTCAAGAAAACTCTTGATGAATGGATGGGAAATAGGAAATACAACCCAGGGATCACTTCTGTGGCTCTGCTCAACAGGGGAACAGGAAAATAACTTTCTTGGGTGGTGTAAGCCTGGGAACCTTGTTGGCTAGGCTTACTTAGGCCCTTGGGATGATAGCCTAGTACCTACCTATAAACCTATGACTGCAGGCTAGAGATTACTTCCCTATCAAGAACTGATATCAGAATATAGGAGAAGAGAAAGGAATAGGGTGATCCTAAGCGAAAGACCAGCACTGGTAGAGTTTTTAGTAGAATCTAGAATTGAAGCTGCTGTTAAAGTGATAATTAATAGGTCATATAAAATATTTCATGATAACAATAGGAATCAATCAGTGTAGGTTGGAAAGGACTGGGAAGGGAGATTAGATAAGAAATTCACAAAGAAACAATGGGAAGATATATGTACAGCTCCCAAATATGTAACAAAGTCGGGAAGATTTAAGATTTTTGCTTGGAAGTGTTTCTGTATGTATTTCTATACCCCAAGCAGGTTGATTGCAAATGTTGGCGATGTGTCAGGGAAGGAAAGAGATAACTGAGAACATATTTTTTGGAAATGTAATGATTTGACAGACTTCTCCGTCAGAAATACTGGGTGATCAAATTGGTGTTAACTAAGGAGATGATTTTTTTGAGTTGTGATACAGAATTGAAATTGCCTAGACGTAGTAAGACCTTGCCGAGTTTAATTCTAGTGGTTGCAAAACACAATTATTAGAAAATGGAAATGAAAGTGTAAACCAACTGTACTAGAAGCAGTAAACATAGCAACAGAGTGTAAACCAACTGTACTAGAAGCAGTAAACATAGTAACAGCGATAAAAGAACTGGACTTGGGATCTTTAGAAAAGGGTAGGAGCAAATTACATAGAAAAATGGGAATTGTGGGAACAATACATGCAGAATAATGTTTTGGAGGAGGAAGAGGTTTCAGGGAAGGCAGGAATTGAATGAACTATGTAATGTTCAATTGACAATGACTATATAGAAAATTATATGTGATGTATAATGTTCAAACAGTAAAAATGTGGAACAAGCAATAAAGTGGGGAGAAAAGAACCAAAGCAGCAGCAAAAAAGAAAATAATCTCTCCACACTGTCAAGCCAAATAAAATTTATTAAAAATGACAAAGCTTTCGGATATCAAAAACATCCTTCCTCAGTGTCTTACGACACTGCATTACGACATGGAGAGATTATTTTCTTTTTTGATGTATAATGTTTGCATCTGAGAATATGTCAGTACGGTTTGTTTTCATTCATATACATGTACGATTGCCTATTTCATAAGTGTTGATTCGATAAAGATGTTTCTTGTTTAAAAAAGGTAGAATTCATGGAAATTGTAAGAAAAACATCTGTTTTGATGCTTAACTATTTTATAGTATAAACACAGTGATACAACATTGGCCATCTAAACCTGCTTGAAGAATACGAGTAGCTACAAAAGAAAGAGTTTAAAGCATTGAATATCTCCCTGTAAGGAACTATGGTATACAGAGAAGCAAGTGTGTTGTGTTACATTATTTCTATTTATGAAATAGAGAAAAAGTGCCTATAACTATATTTTGTTAATGAGCACAGTTATTCATATACAAACTTCTCCATATTTTCTGTGTGTGGCCTTTATAATAATAATGCTTAATTAATAGCCAGTCCCCTCTCACACACTACAAATTCACTAATTTCTCCATAACTCCCATATTTATCAGCAGAATGTACACAACTTGACTTCTTTCCTCTGTGTCAAACAATGGATTCTGATATCCTATCAGCAGAGCTCTTAGATATTATTGGCTAGAAACATTTTAACAAATGCCCATGATGTCACCATTTTATAAAACATGATCATACTATTTAAGAGACTCAAATTCATGAACACTGTAGCGGATACTTTGCAACCTGAAAAGGTAGTTTTTTCAGTTATAGATGTGATAACTTCATAGATTACTATTAGGCTAACCACTTTTGGAGGCACTTTTAAGCCTAGCCAATTACACCATGTGAAAATCAAACCCTGCACCTTGTGTCTGTAAGGTAGACACCCTAACCATTATGCCAACCTCTGACACAGTTATCATACTTCGCCAGCAGCTAGCAAGAATTAGAAAAACTTTTACTCCTAAAGGTTTACAAGTTCTGCATGCTTCTCTGTGCCTGTAGAGAATCTGCAAGTCATATTTATCTGCAGCTGAAATTCATTTCAGCCATATTTCCCCACCCACAAGGAAATGTCTCACCACCTAACAGCCTTAGCCCTCTCAGTGATGTTACTAAATGGTGCCTATTTATGATATAAAACATATTACAGAGCTGTTCAAAAGGTTGTTGTGCATGCATATGTCCAGTTCATACTGGAAAGTTTGTTCTAAGAAAATGGCAGATAAAAAAAATAAATGGAACTGATCATAATTTACCCTGGCATGTTGGGTGCATGCATAGAACATGGGAAGATATTTCAGAGCAGCTGTGGTATCAGCATGGGGATATGATGTAGATGACATCATTGTGTGCATACATTAGGTAATATACAGAGCCATCCTGCTATTACCTATGCTGAATACAGAACCATAGTGGGCATAAATTAAGTGACATAGTTGTGTAATTCAGATGTTGTGTATGCTGAAGGCAGAACCAATTTGGGCATAGGTTAGGTAACCTGCAGTACGATCAGAATGAAGTACCCAAGTGCCAGTACTTACAGGAATGTAGTATTACCAGTCTAGTACTTGCAGAGATGTACTATCATTAGTCTTGATGAGTAATGCGTTTCAAAGTTATGTCGATTATATAACTGTTGTCTTATTTTTCCTTTTTGTTTGTATTACTATGGAGTAGAATATTTTCTTGTTGTTTTTAGCAATATTATTTCCCTTCCACTATGAGTAGCTGAAAGCGACTACACCAAGGACTGGAGTGCCTAAAATGCATTTGCTAAAAAAAAAAAAAAAACTGCTAAAACAACACATGGGGGGGGAAGTCACCCACTCCCCTCAAATTATATATATAACAACTCCATGGTTGCACTAATATAAAGAAGGGGAACATTCCCTCAAAAGGATATCACTTCCAGGACAACCTGCTGACAGTGATTTCCCATGGAGGAATCTTTGGCAACTGAAGCTCGAGTGTTCAGTCTTTATCCAACAGTAGGTTCTATATTTTATTTCATAAGGATTAAGTAATCATTGGGGTATTAGCAATGATATATAGGTCAGGCAGGGTTGTAAGAAGTGTGACATAGTCTCAAAGTGCAGTGGGATGATTTGAATTTGGAAGGAAACAGCTCAGAGAAAGAGTGCATAACTGGATGAGAAATGAAAAAAAAAAATCAGTAAATAAAAGAGAAAAGGGCCAGGTTTATGAAAGCACTTCACCCAAATCTAGGCAATACTTTGAGAAGGCAGAAAGATGTGAAGAGGGATTCTGAGAGGCACAGCCTGATAAATTACTAGCACAGTGCACTGTGATGCCACATTT
>NC_056750.1:308127988-308132988 GCF_019279795.1 Protopterus annectens
TGTTGGTGCAGCAGTTAGTGTTGTCGCCTCATAGCAAGAGGTTCTTCGGTTTGATTCTCAACTGGAGAGCCTTCTGTATGGAGTCTGCATGTCCTTCTTGCAGTCGATTGAGTTTTAAAGATGTGCAGTAGGGATGTGTGTGTGTGTGTGTGTGTGTGTGTGTGTGTGTGTGTGTGTGTGTGTGTGTGTGTGTGTGTGTGTGTGCGTGTGTGTGTGCATGTGTGTGTGTGTGTCCCTTGTGTGAAGGATGGGCACTGGGCTGGCAACTCAACACCATAAAAAACCCACTGCCAATCAATCAGTGGACCGGTGATCCACTGTGGCAGCCCCAATGGGAGAAGCCGAAAGACATTGCTTTGACAAACATTCATAGATCAAAGGTAACAATATTTACCACTACCTGTCAGCTTATTCACATTTGCTCAGTCATATTAGCATACCTACATATGTGTAAACAAATGGAATCTCAAACGCTATGGCGGAATTAGAATAATGAAGGCGAGTAAAAATAATACACTTAGCAGCTGAGCTACCTTTTGATGAGAAAGCAGCCTTATGGGGAGGCTGATTCCAGACCATTACAGACAAAAGCTGAAATGACATCTAACAGGAAAAGAAAGTACGTTATGAAATATATTTAATATTAGGATGTTGTAGTGAAGGGGCCACGGTGGTGCAGTGGTTAGCATTGTTGCCTCACAGCAAGAGGATCTCTCATTTGATTCTCGGCTGGAGCACCTTCTGTGTGGAGTCTGCATGTCTTCCCTGTGGTCGAGTGACATTAAAGATATGCAGGTAGGTGCGAGGGTGAATGGGTGTGACTTCCTCGAAGGTTGGGCGTCGGGCTGGCAGCTCAGCACTGTAAAAATCCACTGCCAATCATTAGCGGACCAGAGTTCTACTGTGGTGATCCCTAACCGGGAAAAGCCAAAAGGCATTACTATTAGGATGTGGTAGTGAATTAGAAATGTTACATCATCGTGTTTTTATATATTGCTGAATGAAATGGTTGTTAAAAACATCACCAGAAAGATAGCAGAAGATGATTTTGATTTAGACTGGATATTCCGTGGGAATCAAAAAGAGTTACTATGAGTTTACCACTCCTAGTAACTCTTTTTGATTCCCACGGAATATCCACTGTAAATCAAAATCATCTTCTGCTGCCTTATGTTGAGCAGCAAAACACTAGCCATAACCTTTTCCAATTAAGTGATAGGCCCGATTCCAAAGGATTTGCTGTCAGTGTAAATGACCCAAATCACAGTGTAAACCTGTTTATAGAGAGTCCTTATACCAAAATATGTCACTTACACTGACAGAAGGTCATTCAGAATCAGGGCAAACGTATAGTGAGTGTAATTCTTTTGGAATCTGGCCCATAGCCCTTCCACATTGATTTTCTGCAAGTTATAGCATCTCTGTGGAGTGTGGTCCTGCCCACTGAGTTGCATAGTAATAAGGAAATTTGGGGAGTGGCTAGTGTTAATTGCAACTACCAATTTACACTGTCACATAGCTGCATAAATAACAGCAGTCACTTGAAAAAAGTTAACTTAACCAAATGATAGTAGACCTCGACTGAAGGGAATGGAAGAAGCTGCAGTGCAGGAATATTCAGCAAATTTCTGTGAAATCCACAGGGATGAGGTATGTGTGAGTATATGAATGTGTGTGGCAGAATGTCTATGTCTGTGTCTGGAGGGATAAGAATGGAGTCAGATGAGAGTGTGTGAGTGTGCGTGTGTGCGTGTGTGCGTGTGTGCGTGTGTGTGTGTGTGTGCGTGTGTGTGTGTGCGTGTGTGCGTGTGTGTGTGTGTGTGTGTGTGTGTGTGTGTGTGTGTGTGTGTGTGTGTGTGTGTGTGTGTGTGTGTGTGTGTGTGTGTGTGTGCGTATGTATATGTGAATGGATGAATGTGTGTATGTAACTGGTGGGGTGCCTGTTGTACCCTTCAATGTTATTGCTTAAGAATCATACACAAAGCAAAAAATAATAGAGGGTTAAATGGCTAAAATCAGGGACAACTCTAAATATTACTCTAATTCACTTAAAAAGTTAGTAGAACAACACGGTTTGCGTTAACATACAGTTCATAAACAATAAGAAGCATTAAACTGTAGCATCTGTCATTACTGCCTGATTGTAATCTTCAGCGATTTACCAGGCTATCTAAAATTTAACAAAGAACAGAGCAAATATATGTGGCAACATCAGGGATTTTTTGCAAACTTCTGGAGAGTAGAAAGTTATGGTGCTTGTGCTAGTGAGATGTATGGGCTACAAGAGGACACTATTGCTGGAATATGCTTTTAGCACAGGCAGCACAAGCAGTAAAAACTTGCAATTCAGAGTCATTCAAATTACCTGACAATGAGTGAGACTAAAGCTGTCTTGGAATCTTATTTTTTTGGGATCATGTACATTGACCTATCTGAGGTAAGCAATTTCTGTGACCACAGCCTTAATTTTCTAAATCCCAGGGATTATGCCAGGAGTAATGGCTTAAGACATGATGCACTTATTTAGTTATACATATATATAATGCAGAATGTAGCTACAAAGCAGTACAGTGCAATAAGATGTGAATCGAGACAAATTAAAAATTAAGAAAAATACAACATGAGATGTGGGGAAAAAGCATAATATTAACAAAGAAAAATATAAAGAACATAAAATAATGCAGATATCAATATGTAAGATTTTATGATGTAATGCCATGTAACTAAAATGTGAGTATTGTACAAATAAGAAAAAAAAGTGCAGATTGCTTAATCTTTGTGATAAATGCTACCTGGACCTTTACATCCACCAGAGCTACCACCAAGAGAAACAGATTTCTTTTTCCACTTTGCCATCTTACCTGAAGCATGGCTCGTCTGGAGTAGAGCACCTCATCTCTTTTGTTCTACTACTGCCTCAGCCAGGCAAGTGAAGCCAAAATAGAATCCATGGCCTTCTGATCTTTACAACTTCAAAGGCTGCGTGTTATTCATTTCCTTAAGATGCTTGTTTGAGCTCATAGTCTGCATTGTTACACCTTTACAATACACTGCTTTTGCATAAATAGTGAACAGCTTGCTTGCCATGAGTATACAAGAATACCCTAGCTGAAGAAGCACAGTATAGTAACATTTAAAAATAACTGCTGAGCTACAGAAAGTCAATAATAATCTAATAAAAAGTATGTGTCTGTAAGATGAGAAATACAAGGATTTTCTTGGCATATTTATAAAAATAATATTTGCAGGAAAGTTGTTGTATATACTTTCTAGCTGTTAAAATGTGGTATGGTATACAAAACAAATTGGCATAGATACCAGGCAAATAAAGAAATACAGTGGAATTATTACATCAAATGTTGGTTTATCAAGTTATTAAACCACATTTTGAAGCACACACAACCATATAGGAGCTATTTTAACATTTAATTAATTAAAAATGCTTAACTGAAAACAAGAGACAGTTGCACACATAAAAAATCTGCTTGAGTTGTAATTTTAACAATACATATTTTTATAGTTTTTTGTTATATAAATTTCAAGTAGTCTGTCACTTTGATCCTATACATAACTAGCTTTAATAAGCACTCCTAAGCTGTCATTTTTTGCAGTTTTTAGTTTGTGATGTCTGAATACACACTGTCTAACCAATTCAGCTATTTGTTTAGCTAAAGTATTTTTCCAACAGCTTTCAGATTTCATTGCTCATATTCAACTAGTCTGTCTTTGAACTGTCAAACAGTTTTTCCAGTACAGATTCAGTCACATAAACATGTGGCAATGCAGATTACCTCGTTGGATATGTAGTCTGCTGTTACCGTAACCTGGCATATTTTGAAAGACAATACTGAAATAATCAATCAAATAAGGAAAAAAACAGATACATACAGAGTCCAAGAGACATAGGGATTTGAAACAGATTTTCATGCATAATAAAGAAGAGAAACTACAAAGGAACAAATGAATAGTAGAAAGAATGCTTTACTTTGTCATTACTGTAGATTTTAAATATGCTTAAGTAAAACTGACCACTGTTCTTCCAGGCATACGACCAGTGTACTTTTTAAACAATGTGTATACTGGAGAACAAAAAGGGTAATTTACATCACCTTACATTTTCATGATTGTTTCTGTACTGGAAATAAAACTGTTGCACCATTCAGAACCCAGTGTTTGAATACGTGTTATATTTTGATAGTGACATAACAAGGATACAGAGGAATTAGATTCCTCCTCTGGATCACCAGTTTCTTTTACTATGTAGAACTAGATAAATATTTTTTAACATAGTGCATCTTAAAGCTCAAAATGAAACATTTAAATGTTTACTGTAGTTTATAGTCTGGACGTTCACATGCGAGGAAGAAAAATGTGCTAATGAAAGTGAAGTGAAATGTATGTTTGCGTTTGTGTGTGTGTGTGCTCAAACATGTAGATGTAAGTGAATGTTTCTGTTCTAGAAAAGGAAGAGACAGTGGCAGGTTATTTAAATGCATACATGGATGTCTTGTGTGTTTGTGTTTAAGTGCGTGTGTATTTTTCTATTGTAGAAGAAAGAAGAGATGGTGGCAGATTATTTAAATACATACATGGAAAAGGGAATCGATACTGTTCTTGCATTAAAACCATATGTGAGTTTCAAAACAGTGAGGTTTTGCTGCTTTGAAAATAGCCACACATGGTATTTTTTTGTTAACAGCATTGTGGCATAGAGGAATGAAGGCTTGACTAAAGCGCAGAATGTCTTGGTTTTATTAGCAGTTCAGGTGTCTCCGGTGCTGGGGGGGGGGGGTGGTAAAGATGTGCCCATCCTTGGAGAGGGGATTGGGGAAACTATTGTAGGTTACTTCTGTAGATGGACTGGGGTGGCTTGCAGACATCACCCCTTTGTAGAAGTGAGGACCAATTCAGCATGGATCGCCCATTTCTCATTCCATCTTGGAGTATTGCTGAGCTTGTTAAGGGATGTGTTAAAGCAGAAATCCCCATAGTAGCAATAG
>NC_056750.1:308137988-308187988 GCF_019279795.1 Protopterus annectens
CTGTACTCCTCTCTTCAAAGCTACGTAAGCAGTGATTGCTTTCCTAATCTTGGTGGTAAATAGTCATTCCCATTTCAGAAGTATAATTTCAGTAACTGGGTTTAGATTTTGCTTTTATGTGGTGTAATGACTTTAAAATATTTGTTGTCTTCCCACTCTCCATGTTTTATTGATAACATGGTTAATCATTTTATAACAAGATCATTGAAACACAGACAGTCAAAACAAAAAAATATACCATCAAATGAGAACTCAATAAGCTGAAGAATAAACATCACAAAAATAAACCATGCAGCATGCAACCTGAACTAGTAAAACAAAATGCAATGTAGGTAGACATATTACACTACAAACATAATGTTTTAAGCAGGTGATCCTAAAACTCTTTGTCTTTATATTTAAGACAAACATTTACATTTTAATATACATCCTGTTTCTCACCATACTTACTTCCAATTCACCAATAAATTAGGAAGTAAAAAACTTTGTCAGCTTTTCTTATGATATAGCTATTTCTCCTCTAACTGTATTTACCAACAGGTATCCTCGCTTGACCTCCATTCAAAGTGTGCACTGCTGGGTATCAGAAGGATAAAAATGTATTGCTTGTACATGCAAGGGTTTAGGTGGCCTGCTGTGCTCCATCTTCATATCTGATTTTGCTATTATTTCCACTAGGAATATCCCTAATTACCAGACTACAAAAGCTGTTTGTACTTTCTTTTAATTTTCTTCTGAGTTTCTATAAAGTATGATGGATTTTAATTTCTTTTCTATATCCCTCTCTAAGTATAAACAAGGACAAATAAACTAGTTAAACTGCATACATGCCCCCCCCCACATACTTATAGGTACTAACTTCATGGTTCCACAATCTGGAAACAAACAAATGACTAAAGACACCACTATAGCCAAATAAACAATACTTTACTATAGAATTTCTGAGAAAAAGGACATTTTTGGAAAAAGCAGTATATAAAACTTTATAAATTCAAGAACAACTGCGGTAATAATATTTCATCCCATCATATCTGTGATTTATGCATTCTGTTGTTAAAATGTTCAATGCAACATCAAAATATTCTCTTTGCATGATATTTCACTGAATTAATATACTGTATCTTCTTCAAAGTCTATCTTCATGTTCACATAATTATATATAATTGCTGAATTTATGAACAGATTAATTGTCAAACTTCCAGGAGAAGGTATGGTTTACAGATCTAGGACTATTTTTTCTATACTCTTATCACTAGAAACCATTTTGTATGATATTCTGTTTTGGGTCTCATGGGTAAGAGTCTCAGTTGGATGAAACAATATCAAATTCCTGTATCTAAATATGAATTTTCATGCAAGCAGAATGATGGTTATTTTTTGAAACATTGATATATAACTACCTAAAATTACCTATTCTCTCAGAAAAAGATCAGCACTGAATTATTATTTATATCAGAAGACTTTTATAACAAATTACAGCTTTACATAGTAGAATCAGGCAGATTAAAATTTTATATTAATGTATATATTGTTAAATACATTTTTTGATACTCTGAATACGTACTGCTTAAGAAACAAATAGCAAAAATGTAATAATCCAACTCCATATTTCAACAATAAAGCATTGATATCCCCATAAAAGTAAGGCAACTTTTGAGCCAGCCCTATCAGGGCTGTCTTCATTTCACCACATCTAGATAATAAAACCCATCATTCATTGGTCAACAGCCACATGAGTCATTTATTATGGAAATGAGAATAAATATCCTGCCTGGCCAGAAAGCATTCAGCCCAGTAAAAATCATCTCATTATTTTAATCTCGTCTGTTGATGGTGACACTAATGACTATCAGTGATGTACAATGTCTTTCTTAGGCACCAGCAGTTTAAGAGCTCTCTCATTCCTGGATGACCCTATATAATACTGGTCTGAAGTTTAAAGCAATTAGCTGTAATTGTAACCCTTCCATTTCATAGTCTACTTATTAATTTTTAAATGTTGTTTTCAAAAACAAATAGGAGGAAAAAAAAACAAAATATTAATGTTTTCTTTTTTTTTTTTTGGAAAATTTCTTTATTGTAATTTGTTTTTCAAAATTTAAAACACATAACAATATGGACATCACAAGAAAAACAGTTATATAGTAAACATGTAAAAAATTTCTCCAAAGCCAACTTCACTCTTCTCAAGACAGAAGTGGCAAACTTCACGATACCCATGCAGATGGACAATAGAGATACGACTGCTGAATCCTACACAAATGCACTTTATAAGCACTTACACAAGTGCATGGATCGTGCAATCCCTAACAGAACCAACATGCTATCCTCCAAAAAAAAGAAGCCAATCTGGTGGTCCCCTGCCATAAACAAACTCTACAACAGAAAAAAGAAACTGTTGCAAAAAAGAGTAAAATCCCATGACTGGAAGAACTCCCTGGTCAGCCTCAGTAAGAAGCTGAGATCCCTCATAAAATCCTCCAAAGCTAGTTATGAAAACAAAATCGCCACTGATTCTAAAGACAACCACAAAGCATTCTATAGCTATGTCAAGAATCTCAATGGCAACACTCAGATCTGCTCTGAGGTACAGCACAATGGCACTAAATATACAGAACCAACTGATATTGCCAACATCTTGGCAGATAGGTTCAGTGCTAACTTTACCCCCCCTCACCCCTTAAAGGGCCCATCTTTATACCGGAAGAATGCAAAGTTCCTGTAATCATGGCTGCACAGGTAAAAAACACACTCTCCAAAGCCAAGAACACAGCATCCATGGGACCTGACAACATCCCAGGCTGCGTTCTACATGAACTACAGAATGAACTGGCACCCCACCTAAGCATCATGTTCAGTCATAGCCTCACCTCAGGCTTTGTGCCCACTGAGTGGTGCACAGCAACAGTTATCCCACTCCACAAAGGGGAGCCACCACGCACCCCAGGAACTACTGCTCCATTAGCCTAATGAGCCTGGTCTGCAAGGCCGTGGAACGTTTCATCATGGAACTTATAAACAAAGACATTGGTAGTCTCCAAACCCTGGACCCCACCCAGTTCCGGTTTTAAAAGGCAGAGCATGTCTCCTAAACCTGATTGACTTCTTTGAGGCAGTCACCAAAGCCATAGATGAGGGTAAGGTGGTTCACACTACCTATCTAGATCTCGCCAAGGCTTTTGACACCATCCCCTACTCTGGAATTATAGATAAACTCACTAAACTAGGTATAAATCCATATGTCACAAGATGGGTTGCCAACTGGCTCACTGACAGAACCCACACTGTGAAAGTTGCAGGCTCCAAATCCGACTTCAGACCAGTGGCAAGTTGAGTACCACAGGGTTTGGTCCTGGGTCCTCTCCTGTTTGGTATCTACTTTTCTGAAGTACAGGCTAACACAGAAGGTCTTTGGCTAACAAAGTTCACAGATGACTGCAAACTAGGAGCCATAATTGAAACTCCTAACGATGTGGACATCCTACAAAAGTGCCTCACTGAGACAGATGGCTGGTGTCAAAGCCATGGCCTCAAGCTCAATGCCAAAAAGTGCATTGTCATCCCCTTTGGTAAAAACTCTGTACTCATGAGTTACCACATAGGTGGTAGTCTACTTAACACCAAAAGTGTGATGAGACCTTGGGACACAGGTGGACAGTAGTCTCTCCTTTGATAATCACATTGCCACAGTTGTCAGGAAATCCTTCTACATGGCACACCTCCTCACAAAAGGTTTTTCATCCAGGAAAAAAGAGGTCATTGTTCCCCTCTACTCGTTACTCATTAGACCTATTATAGAGTACAATGCCCCTTTTGGTATGTACCTCACAAGACATCTACAACAACTGGAAAGGCCGCAGAAATACCTTACAAAGAGGATTACCAGCCTCAAACAGATGCCCTACACAGACCGTCTCAAAAAACTCCAGCTTTAGTCCGTCGCATATCGCCTACTCAGAGGTGATCTCTGCCTAACATAGATAACTATATCAAACCCAGAGCTGTTGGACATGATCCACTTAAAGAAATTCCAATCCTTCTGAGTTACATGCTCTAGGGACATAAACCTTGTCACCACAATAAACAGAACATACTGGAGGGATAGATTCCTGTCCCAGAGACTTCCCATGCTCTGGAACAAACTACCTATCTATATCAAACAAATTTCCTAATTAGCACTCTTCAAGAAAAATCTTGATGATAGCATGGTAATTAGGAAATTCACCCCGGGATCACCTCTGTGGCTCTGCTCAACAGGGGCACAGGAAAATAATTTTCTTGGGTGGTGAAAGCCAGGGTATCTTTTTGGCTAGGCTTATATAGGCCCTAGGGCTGATAGACTAGTACCTACCTATGAACCTATGAATAACATATACACTGAGTTACTATGTACAGATGTGCTATTTGTCCATTTAAAAAAAATCAGTATTTGCATTAATGTAAAATGTGATCAAATAACATATCCCAAAATTCAATAAAATGTGACTGTAGATTTTGAATAAACATTAAATATTTGTGAGCTAATAAATATTTAATAGCTATCTGTTTAAATCCAGTCCATGAAAGTAATGATCTATCTTTCCAGTTTAGGGTAGTATAAAATTTGATTTGGGTAAAAAGTATAATTAAAATGTGTGTCTGTAATTTTGACAATGCAGGAGGGGAAATAAGTAATAAAGTAAATTTCCAAGATAGGGTAGTTTTCTCATAACCCATTTTTTTTTTCCAGTTGAACTCTTAGTGAACACCAGAGTTTATAAGAGCATTTACAGTTCAAAAATATGTAGGAGATCAGCATTTTGGTTGTTACACTAGGGGCATAAAGGAGAAGTTGTGGGATAGATTTTGTTTAGTAAATTTGGTGTGAGGTAAGCATTGTTTAATATCATGAGTTGAATGTAACTAAGTTTTTTAAAATGGGATAAATGTTGAGGTTATTTGGATAGAGCAGGTGATTTGGTTGGTTGAGATTGATGGATCTAGATCAGTCCAGTATTTTGAAAGGATTACAACATTTTGGGATTTAATCAAATGAATAAATTTGTATGAGTTTGAGGTCATTTTTTCCTCAATGAAAGTAGATCCATATAGTTTTACAAGTATTTATGTCTCTCAGAATTAAACTGGAGCTCCACAATTTTTGTACATAATTCCTTACTTTGTCTTAAAATAATGGTATAGCTTTTAGGGAGGATCATCAACAATCTCATCTCAGTAACAGATTGATTTTTAAAGGGGAGAATATCAGGTAAACTTTTTTTCTTTAAGGAGAGAGTAACTGTCCAGATTTAACATTTTATTGTTTAGTTTAAGTTTGGGTTAAGATGCAATGGTTGTAATGCATTGAAGGCATAGAATAAGTTTAATGATTCAAAATGTTTTTGTAGGTGGTTATTTTGTGTTTTAAAGATATGTGTAGTTTAATGTTCTTCAAGTTCTTCCTATTAAGAAAGGGGAGAGCCTTAGGACTAAAATTAAAAGGTTTGATATAGTTATAAAATAATTTTATCCAGGTTGGGGACCAAGATTTTTTGTTTGGGACATAATCAGAGATTGCTATTATTCTATTACAATTAATAATATGATAATATAATTTAAAATCAGGGAGTCCAAGACCTCCCTTATCCTTGGGATATGTTAAGTTTTGTAATTAATTCTTATAGATTGGGGGGACTATAAGAATTTGGATAGAGAAGAATGTAGTGTTTTAAAAAATTGTTATATAGTATTATATTGGAGGCATTTAGAAAATAAATTACTCTTGGTAAAATGTTTATTTTGATAATGGCCACTTTTGCTAGAAATGAAAGTTGAAGTTTAGTCCATCTAGTAAGGTCTTGTTATATAGTTGTTCAAAGCTTTGTTATATTCTTTGGGTGAAACTGTTTCAGGTCTTGATGAAAGGATATTCCTAAATACTGCAGGGAATTATTGATTTTAACTTCTGTTGATAATGGATAGATAGGTAACTGACAAAAAGGATTAATTGGAAAAATTGAGGATTTCCCTAGATTTAGTTTATAATTTGAGAATTTCAAGAAGGTGTCAATAGAGTTTAGAATATTCTGTATATCTGAGTTAGGTAGAGTGAAATATAAATGTAGATCATCTGCAAATGCAGATAGAGCAATTTTAGTATTAAAGAGGACAGATGCATAGTGGAAAGTTCTCTATGTAATAAGCAAGAATATAGAGGTTCAATATATAGATTAAACAAGTAGGGAGACATTGGACAGCCTTGTTTTCCTCCATTTTTGATACCAATCTGAGAGTAGGTGCAGTTATTAATATGTAGAATAGTATTACTTTTGGAATATATTGATTTAATGGCCTGAATAAAATCTAGAGGTATATCAAAATGGGGTACAATTGAGAATAAGAAATCAACGTTAACTCTGTCAAAGGCTTTGGAAGCATAAATTGCCAGGGTAAATATTGGAGTGCGATTGTGATTAGATAAAGTTATCATGGCATCTATTGTAAGGGTATGGTCAAAAGTTTGCCTGTTTTGTATGAAACCAGACTGGTCAGGTGATATAATATGAGAGATAATAGGTTAAAGTCTGTTGGCTAAAACTGAAGCAAAGATTTTCATATCCAAGTTAATCAAAGAATTAGGTCTAAAGTTCCATGAATTTTTAGAATCCAATTTTTCTTTAGGGATGAAAATTGTTTTAGAATCATTTAGGTATAGATCTGTAATTACATTCTCTTTAATATAATTAAATAAACATAAGAGAATATTTGAGATTTTCTGGACAAATGTTTTATAAAATTCTACGATGAAGCCATCAGGTCCTGTGGCTTTATTCAGTTTAAGATTATATATTGTCATAATTATTTTTTGTTGTGTAATGGGGATGATAGGGAGTCTTGTTGTATTTGATTAAGTTTCAGGAAGTCCAATTGATTTAGCTCTCTTTAATATTGTCACATTTTCTTCACGCTAGAGAAGTTGCTAGCATTCATTATTCCTTATCTAGAGACTAAAGACATGTTTCTGCAATCATTTTCACAACCAAAATTTACCTTCTGGATTAAATAACTAGGATAGACAAAGAACACAGATTATCCCATTTCGGTATATCCAGCATGATAAAAGAAAAGCCTTTTCCACATAACTTTATATATGGCCTCATCCCAGCTATAAAATATTATGCAGTCTATCCAGAAGGTAAAATGGGTTTCCTTTCAGTCTCCTTCATACAACTTATCTACCTTGCTCATGATTTCAGTGGCATTGGCATTCATATCTAAAGGGCTGAACTTTATTCCACATAACAGGAGAAATCTGGTGTGTACCATCATGGATCTAAAGCATTTTGTCAGAAAGTTATACCTCAAAGTCTTCTTCCAGGACAAGAATAATTGCAAAGATGACAACTGTATAGGCCTCAGTAGTGCATAGGGCATAAAATGGACAAAATGTCTGCCTGCCCATGCACCCCACCCTAAGTGACATGAAGCGAAGTGTGAAGTAGACATCAGAAAACACTCTCAAAGGAAGGTAAGAGGAAAACATTTTACAATATTAATAAACCTGAATTATTAGGTCTGAGTGCATTTAGTAATGACAATAGTAGAAGAGTCACGAAGGCAGGCAAAGATGGAAGGGTTATAGTTGCTAGCACCCTCTCCAATAATAACAAAATAGAGTCCATCCTGGGAAATATTTTATTTTACAAAAAGTAAACTTTTCCATAATCCATTATGCAGATGATGAGATATATGGTCTTTTAATAACTCTCCAAGATTCAGAACTAATTTTCAGTAAACTGCAAGGTTTCCTTACAATGACCCACCAGAAGATTCATGACTTCTTTGGTATTGCTCAACTTCACAAAACACTGTCAGCACCCCACTCCCTATAGACCTATGGTAGCCATCATGGAGCCAGCATGGGACCAATGTTTATTTATTTGGAGGTTCTTATCAAGCTGTTAGAAGCATGTACTCAATATTTTTTCTTGGACACCCTGGACTATTTGCAAAAAATCAGGGATATCAACACCGCTGAATAAATCCTGTTTGTTACAAGTGATGTTGAGGCTCTGTATACTGTTCTACCCCACTGATATTGCATTAAAGCAGTGGAGGAAGCACTGAACAGAATGACATGAGCCCTGCAAGGAGAGCTTGAATTAATCATAAGATTATTGAGTGCAATCCTGGTTAACAACTTCTTTAAGTTAAACAGATAATTTTATAAACAGATTACAGGCATTGCTATGGAGACTGCCATGGCCTCTAGCTTAGCCAACATAGCCTTAGAGAAAAACGGGTGGATGAAATCATCTACATTTCTACATATCACAACTATATATCATGCTACCAACATTTTTATAGGTGATCTCTTCATTGTTTGGAATGGAAATGAAGAAAACTTGTGGAAATTTACAGACACATGAGAAACTCCACCATTTTCTTCAGTTTTCAACCAACCACATTGAAGAGAAAGTTAATTTTCTTGACCAAACCTTCTATAAACCTACTGGAACTGGACTACTCTCCAAAAAATTCTTCAGAAAACATATGATGGTTAACATGTCACTACATGCCATAAGCATGCACCCTCTAATCACAAAAAGTGATGTTATTAATCTCAGGAAATGCAGATTGCTAGAGTATCAGATGACACGTTCAGCTTCATTACCAACATCAACAACCTGCAAAAGAATTTTCTAGTAAGAGACTACCAACAAGAAATCAAGCATCCAAGGACCCATTTTTACCCTTATTATAACCCAATTTTTTCTCAAAAACCCACTTATTAACTCACTATCCAAATTGTTGTTGTGTCTTTCGGCTTTTCCCGGTTAAGGTTCGCCACAGCAGAACTCCGGTCCGCTAATGATTGACAGTAGATTTTTACATGCCGAGTTGTCGGCTCTGACTCACAACCTTCAATGAAGGTATGCCCATTCACGCATGTCTCCACACAGAAGATGCTCTAGCTGAGAATCGAACAGGACAACGTCTTACTGTGAGGCAACAATGCTACCGCAGCACCACCACCGCAGTCAAAGGTAATAATAAATACATGACTATAATCATTAGTTTCCCCCCTCAATATGCATGACCGGGTTTGCTAGTATCAAGTCCTTATTCACTGCTAAAATTGGTCTAAAACATCCCCTCCCCCTCTTATTTAATAATAATAAATGAAAATGATGGATTAAGGAATATTTTGGGAATGGGCCCTAAAATAGTATACCGTAAGGGGT
Organism: Protopterus annectens; assembly: GCF_019279795.1. Taxonomy (NCBI): domain Eukaryota; kingdom Metazoa; phylum Chordata; order Ceratodontiformes; family Protopteridae; genus Protopterus; species Protopterus annectens. The sequence goes on from NC_056750.1 coordinate 308,147,213, forward strand.
TGAACCGAAAACAATTGTTAGAGAGACCAAGGAACCTTACTTTAGGTACCTTGGTAATAATAGGATGTTTAAATGTGGGCAATGTGGATATTGTAAGTACATTCACCCATGCCAACAAATTGAAATTAAAGGTAGGAGAATTATAATACAGGGTAAATTTAATTGCATGAGTAAAGGAGTTGTGTTTGCAGCTTTATGCCCAAATTGCCCGTGTTTTTACATTGGTAAAACTGAATATATGAACACATTTATGACATTATAAAAGGAAAGATAACAAATGCATTGTTTAAGCACATACAACAGTCACCAGGGCATGAGTTTAAATTTATAGTTTTAGAAAAAGTTAATTGTAACAGTAGGGGAGGACCGTGGGGCCTTATATTAGAAAAAAGAGAACTTTATTGGCAGCTGCCTTTGAATGTAAATAGCTGGCCTGGGTTGAATGAAAATAGCTCTATTACATGTGTTTTAACATTAAAACCTTTAGCTAGATAGTAAGCTATTTAAAAAATACTGTTTTTTAATATTCATGGTGTGGTTTATTTATTGGATTTATTTAACAGATGGAATATTTAAAGCTTTATCTTTTTTTAATTTTTTAATTTATTATGCATTTTTAAATTTATATTTTTAAATGATGTAAAAGGAATTGTTTGTGCTTTGAAGTATTTTTAAATGTTTAAATTCACTGTGCTTAAGCAGAGGGGGTTAGAAAAAATTTTATTTTTCTTTAAGGGAACTGATTAACTGATCATGTGATTTGTCGCAGGGCTATTTAAAATCGTTTAGAAAAGTAAATGCCAACCATGCCATCAATATCAGGTAAAACAGTTTCAATGTCAGGAATTTTTATTTGCTGTTGCTAAAAAATATCTTTTAATATAAAAGTCAGTTTGATGCTGTTTTCTTTTAAATTGTTTAGATTTTCCTGAACTCCGTTTACTATCAGGGAAAGTTCTTATAAGGATGACATAAGCTGCAGGTCTTTTTTTTTTTTTTTTAAAGATGAGTCTGCATGCAAGCATTTGGAAAAACTTGTTCTCTTTTTCCTCAGCCTGTAAGGCTCCAATATAATTTTGACAGAACAATATTAACTGATCTGCAGAAACTTTTGTAGACTTTTGTAGAATAATAGTCAGACCAAAAATGAAGAAAGCTCAATATATATATATATATATATATATATATATATATATATATATAGGTAGGTACTAGGCTATCGGCCCAAGGGCCTACGTAAGCCTAGCCAGCAAGGTACCATAGCTTACGCCCCCCAAGAAAGTTATTTTCCTGTGCCACTGTCCAGCAGAGACACAGAAGTGATCTCCGGGGTGTATTTCCTATTTCCCATCCACTCATCAAGATTTTTCTTGAAGAGTGCTAATGAAGAACTTTGCTTGACATAGATGGGTAGCTTGTTCCAGAGTATAGAAAGTCTCTGGGACAGGAATCTATCCCTCTAGCGTGTCCTGTTTATTGTGGTGACAAGGTTTAGGTCCCTAGAATGTGTAGCTTGGAGGGATTGGGATTTCTTTAGGTGTAGCATGTCCAACAGCTCTGGATTTGACATAGCTTTATATGTTAGGCAGAGATCACCTCGGAGTAGGCGATATGCTACAGAGTAAAGCTGGAGTTTTTTGAGGTGGTCAGTGTAGGGCATTTGTTTGAGGCCAGTAATCCTCTTTGTGAGGTACTTCTGTGGCCTTTCCAGCTGTTGCAGATGTCTTGTGAGGTACATTCCAAAGGGGTGTTGTACTCTATAATGGGTCTAATGAGTGACGAGTAGATATATATATATATATATATATATATATATATATATATATATATATATAGGTCTATATCAGTTCACCGAAGCGGCTGAAGTTCGAACACCATATGTTCGAACTTCTAACCACGAAGTGCAAAAACATCAAAGTCTTAGAACACCGATTTTTTTCCCAGGGAAAAAAATCGCTGTTCCAAGAAACACACACACAACACAAGCACACCAAAAACACATCAATCCACACACATACACTTAAATTCCTACATCTAACTCTACACAAAACTGTACATACACTACTATCTATCCACTTACCTTAACCCAAACCCTAACCCTAAAGTCTGTCACTATTGCACACCCACCTCACCCGTGCTCTTACCCTAACTCACCTAACCCGCGCCCTAACCCTAACGTCCACACAATCGCACACTTACCTGAACCCGACCCGTAACTTCCCACCACAGTCCTGATAATTGTGAAGCCACAGAAATGGCCCACCAAATTTTTTCCCTGGGAAAGAATTCGGTGTTCCGCAGCTTCGCGATAATCAGTGTTCGAACTTCACAGTTCAAACATCTGGTATTCGACCGTCAGCCGTTTCAATGGACTGATATAGAACCTATATATATATATATATATATATATATATATATATATATATATATATATATATAGTTTTTCAGTAGTATTATCCCATGTAATGTATAAAAAACAGGAGAACCCTGATCAGGTGTTGTTCTCAGATAGCCATCTTGCCTTCACCCCACAAATATAGTTTGTAATAGACAGGAGTTGCTGGCTTATGGAATATGTATAGTGGATGCTGGAAAAAGAATCCACTAAATATTGAAAAATGTATGAAATGAATAGAAAATGAGAAAAGAGAACAGTAGAAAGGAGACACGTTGTTAAATGCATTTTAAGGGCAGTCTAGACAGGCTGATTATCTTCTATTAAACAAATGAATTGAAAGACAGCCAGGACTAACATAGCAGTAGAACTCCTTTTACATCTCTCTGCTTTGGTAATTGGTTATCTTCTCAAAACAGGAATCACAAACTGTTGATTTCATTATCATTTAATTATCTGGTTCTGGAATAAATGTTTATGTCCATTGTCTGGTCAGCTATGAGGAAGGGCAAATATTTAATGTTCAAGACTCACAGTTTTCAAGGCTTACAAAATGTGAAATTTTATGTTATTCATTAAGACTTACAAAATGTGCACTTTTACATTATCCATTAAGTTAAGCAACATTTTATTATGCTGGGAAATGTTGCAGCTTGTTGCACTGCATGTGTATGCATTTTTTGAATTGGGCTGGACTACTTTGTGTTAACTGTACAAATAAAAAAGATTTACAGAAAACCTTGCGTCATCAAAGAAACTTCATAGCGAACTGTCTTTTCGGCTGAATATTGCTTCCTTTAACTGTGAAACTGTGGCTAGGATTTATAAAGATTCACTGCACAGCTGTACTGCTCATGCTCAGATATGCAGTGAAGCAGGGCATGGTAAGAGTAATTACTGATGTAACAATGAGCTGGAGTGTGCTGGCGAGCAGCCTGTATTGCTCATCTAGTGCTATACCAAGGAGCACTGCCATTGCATTGCTCCACTTAGCTGCACAGGCCTTGAGTTACTCAGTCAAGTAGAGCTGCAGGTACTGCTCAAAGTACTGTGGAAAAGTCAATAAAAGTATGTTGTTTAATGATATGGGAGGGGACCGCACATCTACCCACCCACAACAGTAACAATTTTAGTTGCAAAAAATGGTACTGGAGAGTAGCAAAGTGGAGTTTACAGTAATCAGAAGAAAACACCCGAAGAGAACACAGACAACAGATTGCAAGTTGGTGGGTATTTTTTGTGAGGTAGGGGACAGATTCCATTTTCCTATAAGTACAAGAGGGATAAGGGTTGTAGGAGGCAAGGGAAGGGAAATGTAGTATGGAGAGAAGGCAGAGTAGATTTTGTAAGGGGAACAAATAATAATAAACACTACATATCAACTACTGGGACTCTGTAGACACATTGTTGGGGTATCAAAGGATAGACATACATACAGAGGGTGAGAGTGAGGAAACATGCACAATATTTAGGGGTCTCACATAGTTGGAAGGAGGTGACATCCAGGAGGGAATAAGGTGGAGGGCTGGCTGCAGGAGGGCTGCCAGTCCACCTTGGAGGGCAAACTACTGACAACTACTGCCAGCTGATGTCCAGATTGTCTAATGGCATGGGCCTCATCATTCTACAGTGACTTGATAGCTGGGGACAACTGAAAAAACGTGATATCTACTACAGGAAGCGCTCTATTTGTATTCAGTGTGATATTCACCCCACAGACATTACCATCTTAGGTGGGAGGGCAGTTTTATGAGCATCTCCTGTGATTATCCCTAGTAGACAGTGAGGAAGCCACTATGGGGAGGCATAGTCTAAGGGAGGTAGAGCAGGGACATGGCTTGAGCTGCTGTAGAGGGGATGTGAAATGCAACACATCCCCTTCACATGATAGACCCCATGGAAATCACCATGAAACCTATGAGTGAAGGGGGGAGTAACAGGGTAGGTCATAGTGAACCCCCCTCTGTCAGATGTTGATGACTGGACCCCAAGGAAGAACTTAAGATCCACACTGGCCTCAGCCCTATCAGAAGAAGTTCAGGGGATTAAAAAGTGGCAGGTAGGCCTGGCAACGGATGTGGGGTACTGGTTAGGCAGCCATAGGATGATGCAGTGGGGAGAAAAAAAGCCCAGCAAGAGTTTAGGAAGATCTTCATTGCTTTCACACACCATGTACTATTTTTAGATTCAACAGAAACAAAAATAGCTGCATGTCTTTCTGTGAAAAATGAGTTCAATATTTCAGAAATATGGCAGACAAACATACCTGTCACTAGATATACTTGTGCATCTTGAGTAGTAGCTCAGACAGATCTGTGCAATACATCTGTGTAGTCTATACCAAAGTAGGACTATCCTGCATGTGCACTGTTGCACAGGACTACTTGAGTGCCTCATGGACAGGCTGCATGTGCACTGTTGCACAGGACCACTTAATGAGGGCCTCATGGACAGGCTGCATGTGCACTGTTGCACAGGACCAGTTAATGAGGGACTCATGGACAGGCTGCATGTGCACTGTTGCACAGGACCAGTTAATGAAGGACTCATGGACAGGCTGCATGTGCACTGTTGCACAGGACCAGTTAATGAAGGACTCATGGACAGGCTGCATGTGCACTGTTGCACAGGACCACTTAATGAGGGCCTCATGGAAAGGCTGCATGTGCATTGTTGCACAGGACCACTTAATGAGTGCCTTATGGACAGTCTGCATGCTCCTACTACAGTGCATGAACTGTATAAAGTTATAATTGAGGAACTGATGGACAATCATGGAAAAATGCAACTAACTAATTATGTAATATACAAAAGAAAATTAACTTGTGTTATTTGAGAACTCATCACAATTGTTGCTGCCATTGAGCAGACTAATGTGCACAATTATATAATCTGTTATGAACTGGGAAAGTTAGATTTTGTGATATGTACATATCTGGAATTAGCTGTTAAGGAGTATTTTTTTTTAATTTGACAACCATAATCGCACTTTCAGAGTGCTGATATAACAGTGTTCAAGTATGCTAGGTATATTGGCATGTTACAGCAAATTTGCTTCAAAAGAATATGTTCTAAACATATCATAAATAGCTGCATTTGGTCCTATGACATATCACATACAAAGAAGGATACCCTTTTCAACAGAGATATGCTTGTGCAAGCTGCTTCCAGATACTGCATAGAAGACAAATCTGGCTACACCACAGTTCATCCCTATCAAAGTCTGCAGTTGCAGAGCAATTATTATGACTATTATGTGTCATAGTTGGGCTTACATATAGATAAACTAGGTGGCTACCTAGTGCATTGTTCAGCTATGGTCATTTTTATTTATTTTTAATTAGAGTAAAGCAGCAGCAGTTTCTTTACTTAACAAAAAAAAAACACTAATTAGTTAACTAATAAATAATGCCCTGAAGTGCATCTGTTCAAAGCTGAAGCACCATATGAGGAGGTTTTATGTCCCTGACTAGTAACTTCACAGAGTTTTCTGCTCCTTGTTGCCATGTGATCTACCTGATTAGCGGAATAGCAATGAGCAGCGTAGAAAGCTCAAAAAATGTTCAAAGGTAATAAGAGAAATGAATAGCCGTGGATAAGAACAGCGCCAAGTGGCAAGAATATGAAGTAAGATTTTCTTTAGGCTAGCAGGCAACCATAAAAGGGCAACAGATGGATTTGCAGGGCAAATGGGATACCTGTTTAATGTACTTCCTGATTTTGGAGAATGTTCCTAAGTTTGTCTTGTATTTTGGGTTTGTTCCTCATAAAAGTCATGATTTTCTTTAAATTGGTAAGGGTTGCAGTCATTAGATAATAAGAGACATTTGAGGTTCATGCTTCACAAAATCCATTATTCTCTTAACTTTGTAATTATATAAGATTAACATTTATAAATCTCATCCCTATTTTTGGGCTTTCCCACATTATTTCATCATATCTGGTTTTATCCCTGATTCTTGCAATAAGAAGCCGAGAGAGCATGATTTGTTGATTTTTTTTTTTTTTCATAAATAAAGAGTTGAACATTTGTGATGTTCATGCTACAAATATTATTGTTCAACTGACTGTGGAGGAACATGGCCAACTGTTGTTTGTTAGTTATTCAGGCTTAGCAAGATTAACACAATTTGTGTGAAGCAACATGGAATATATTAATGTGTGGCCACAGTTTGTGTCAAGTAAAGTTCAACTACATTACATGGGCATCATTTTTACCATACATTGATGTCTGAATTATACAGGGATGTGACTATAACAGCTGAGCGGTAGATGTCTGTGGAAGAAAGTAACTTACCTTATTGGCATTTGTTCAGTTTAAGCAGTTACAGATTTGGCTGTGAAAGACTAGTGTATAGTTTTGTGAAGTAACATGGAATATTTTATTATTGTGACTAATATTATTGTTTAACACAATCAAATGTCTGAGGTGTACACAGTCACTAAAATGGAAGTAATTGATGGGTACTGACATCATCTGTGAAAAGCCGTGACTTGCCCCTGCTCTTTTACGATCACTGTTAGGCAGCAGTCATTGATGTGACATGGCAGTAGTGGTGTTACACAATATATTGCATTTGATGCAATCAGTGTGTAACAGTAGTATTGCTTTAATTTATTCTTGCATATGTTTGTGTGTGTGTGCCTTTGTGAGTGCTGGGGAAAACTGCAGACTACTTAAAGGCAACAAGTTGGATATAATTTATTTTCCTTTCCATGACATGGTATTGAACATAAGTGGCTATCTTTACTGATCTCGTTGGAGATTGAGTGAAGTATCTGATGACTGATACAGTGGCACAGTGAATAGCACTGACATCTCCTCTGCACTTGGCTCTGGTGGAAATTTTGGTTGTGGGTTCCCCTGTGTAGAGTCTGCCTGCCATTTTTGTTTCTGCATGGGTTTATCCATGTGTTCCTCTCACACTCCAAATACATGAAATAGGTGAATTAGTGTTCCTGCAATTTGACTGTAGGTAAGAGTGCAGCATATGTGTGCTTGTTTATCTTGTGGCAGAACTGGCTTATCACAGCCAGTGTCAATGTGTGTGTGTGTGTGTGTGTTTGTGTGTGTGTGTGTGTGTGTGTGTGTGTGTGTGCACATGTGTGCATTTGGTTACCTGAGTTAAAAATAATATCACTGATTTTTATCTGTAAACACAAAACATATTGTTGGGCACATCCATAACTATTCTGGGTAGCAGTAAAAACAAAACAAACGAAAAAAGCAAACAAACAAAACAAAACAAAAAAGAACAATTAGCAAGTCATTATCTTTCAAAAATAAAGCAAAAAGTGCATTACAGAATAGGCAGACCCTCAGTCCTTCTGGAGATCTGGAGACCTTCAAACCCCAAGCTGCATAAGTGGATTATGACACAGGTGTAACAGTGATTTCTGCCCTGAACCCCATGTAGTTTAAAACTTGACATGCCCAGAGGTGTACACAGAAGGTCAGTGTAGCTTGTTTGGGTGGCCTTGGGGCAGTGGTCCAGAGACACTTGTTGTTGCTTGACTTTGGGGCTGGGGACAGTGTGGCCTTTATTTTTTAAACATTCTTCCCTATCCTCAGAGGTGTGCATAAATGGTCACTATAGCTCATTTAGGGGCATCTTAGTGTTCATAAGAAACCAGCTGGAATACATTGCTGTTACTTCTCTTCACAATCAAACATCAGAAATGTACATAGGTGGCTCTCCTTTGAGTGTAGAGATAAGAAGATGTGATCTTTACATATGCTTGTCAGCAACAGGTAGACATATATTACTGTGTTCTGTTTTTCCAGTTCCATCTCTGTCTGACATGGGAGTGATATATATAAGGTAGATGTCTTTTGGGAGTACGGGTGAAGAAGCACACTGTACATGTGTTTGACAGCATTTTGTGAAATCACCATGTCTACTTTTGCCTTGACTTTCTTCCCAATCAGAGATACACAGAAGTTAATGGGGGGTAGGAAAGCAGATATTATTCTCAGATATGATTTATGAGTCCTTGCAAGCATTTATCTTCTCAGTTTATTGTGAACTGCTATTTTGTCAGACAAATTATTTTTTTACTTGAAAATGAGAAAAACTGAATTTCTTTCCCTACTCTTGTTTTTGTTTAGGCTATCATTGGATCAAAAGTTTGGAAAAAAGATTTAAAATGCATCTCAGAGCATCTATAACCCCTTGGCTTCTGGGACCCCAGATCCCTAGGTTAATGTGTGTATTTATTTTCCAGTTATTGTAACACAATCCTGGTCAGTTAGGGTGTGTTGAAGGGATGCAGAAAAATCAAAGTTGAAAAAGAAGACTGAATTTGTACTCTTAGTCATGATTTTTGTTCAGACCATCATTAAATAACATGGTTGTTTAAAAAGAGGAGATGTTTAAATAGGTATTTTTATACCACAAGCAGTCTTCAGAGAATTTTCAAGATGTATATAGTAAATGTTAGAATTGTGATGGGAAAGAGAAATGCAATGAGCTGGCAGATTTTAAAAAATTCCATACGTGGTACTTTGTTAGACATTTTGATGGACCAAATGCCTGTAAGTAAGGAAATGTTTATTTTGAGATGGAATATAAGATATAAATTGACTAGACATAGTAAGGCTCTACTATGTTTAATGCTATTCGCTATCAAAAAAACAATTACTAGAAAAAGCAAAGTCAAAATCTAAACTGATCATAACTGAAGCAGTGAATATTTTCACAGAGATAAAGTAATTGTAAGTGCTAACTTTATGAAAGGGAAGGAAGAAATTACTTAGAAATAATAGAATTTGAGGGAATAAGAATGTTCTACTGGAGGAGTGAAATTTAAGGGACGGCAAGACTTGATCTAGTCATGTAATGTTGGAGCAGGGTGGGGGATTGTGAGGTACTAGGGGATGTGTATGAATGTGGCAGCAGGGTGGTCACCATGGAAACCTTCACCTTGGGGTACCATTTCTCCCAAGGCCAGTCCTTGTGTGTGTTGGTATATTCCATACATTTATACAGGATTCAGCATGTCCAGAAGACAACCATGCTGGTAGACACAGGAAAATGTCAGCCCTGCAGAGAGTAAGATCTTGCGGCAAGCCCTCAGACAGCATGATTGGTGTCTGTTGGGTAGAAGGGATATAGAGAAACACACATGGAATCAAGTGCGATAGTCTTTACTGCAGGACATGAATGAAGTAGGTTGCACAACAGGGCAATAAGCCTATATTGCCACTATCTCAGAGATGCGATTGGCTGGTCCAAGTGCGAGGCACAGCAAGCTGAGATGTAGCAGCATATTACAGGGATTTCATTCCAGTGTCATAGTAACTCTTGGAGATTAAGCAATTCATTGTGTGGTAGTTTGGTGGCAATGTGCAATATATTATACCAGAGGATGTTTGGATTCTGTTATCAGTACCAGGATGCCCCAGCCTATCCATGTTACCACTGGTGATACACCAGTTTACTACTACCTACCAATAGTTAGGCAGTGCTGTTCTTTGACATACTGACTATAGGGTACTCCAGGCGGCAGAATGAAAAATTCTTTTAATAGATATCTTAGTGCTGGGAGGGAAACCTGCTGCCACCCAAGCCTTTCCTTGCCTGTCACATGGGCACCTCATAGCATATCTTATTAGGTTCATCATAGTGGCACAAATGTTCTGTATTCACAGGTACCAGTGTTGATGGTTATGATACATGAGTGTCTGAGTTTTGTCACATGGCTAATACTACTACGACAGGTCCATCTGAGAGAATTGCTGACATAGATGGCCATTATTCACAGTATAGCTACAGAATGACATAGTTTGTCAGTAATGGATAGTAAGGTGTCTTCCACAAAGGGTGGAAAAATGTCCAGAATATGGAGGCAACAACTATACAGGGTAAACATATTGCTTCCTCAGAGGTAGAGAGAGACTTCCTGTGACTGATAACCACAAACTCAGTCCCTCTGTGTCAGAACAGGCAGTTGAAAGATCCACAGTGCTTTCATACAATAGCCAATTGCCAACTCCACAACTGCAGAAAATAAAATTTGATTTCACAATTAAAACTGTAAATTATGATGAAAATCATTATCAGAGTTCAAATGTGTCTACAGGAGACAAACCCACCTGTGCCACCCCTCCCCCGACAAGGAGAAGTACCTCATGCTTCTACTAACTGTTAACTCCAACACCACTGTATCTGATATACAGTGTGCTATTGCATACATTGTCATCATTATATTCCCCAGGTTTTTCTGTACTAGCCTTGTAAATCTAAGGATTGCAGTTATGGTCCTCTAAATTGTAACAGAAAACAAAATGGCTGCTTAAATGACAGATGGCACATAGTCATGACTTCAGCATAGTTGACACCATCATGCGGTTCCTGTTGCACTTTCATACCCTGCATGATCCTTCTAATGTTGGTGGATAATACTTATTAAGCTGTTATGAAAATAGTTGCTGGCTCTGTTATTGCATATTTATTTATTTATTTATTTATTTATTTATTTATTTATTTAACAACTAGACAAGTCATCTGGTCTAAGGACCCTTTACAGCCACAACCTCTTCATATAGGCAAGGCAGTACTGCAGAGTAAATGCAATGCAGTACATACAACTTTTGTAGTTATAAAGTATTATATACAGAGCATGGATTGTACATTAAGCAAAACTGCTAACAAATAGCAATAAGCTCAACAACAAAACACAGTCTATCTAGCACAGAGTATAGACTATAACAAGTAAAAAAATATGCTGTGAGTTAATAGCAAAACTAAAGTAGTAAGACCAGAAGTGTCTGAGAGGTAAGCAGATGTATGCAGTGCATGACATTTGAAAGAATACTTGTATAATGATAAGCTAAATAACAGATCAACTTTAGAAGCAATAATAAGGTGTTTCCTGCAGGGCACTTACAATTTGACATAATGGTTAAAGCATTTCCCTTACAATCACAAGATACAAAGTTTGATTCTCACCTTTGACAGAAACTAGCTAAACTTAAAATGTACCACAATGGCAGCCTAATAATTCAACTATGAACCTATGATGGTGAAAAAGAGTAGCTGTAATAGAGAAAAACTATGCAGAAACTATGAACTGTGTAACAGAAAATAAACATAATAGGACTTAGACATTAATACAATGAAAGGTAACATATAAAACAGAAACCATTGTCTTTCTCATCCACAAAAACTGATGTACAGCAGTATAACTGTGACTGAACTAAATGTAGAAAGTGAGAAGGCAAGTGAAGAAGCAGAAGTTTGCAAATGTTCCTAGAGTGGAGACAATCACAGTAACGTAAGGGTAGTATTTTAAACCTGAAAAGATGGAAAAAAAGTAGAATGGATTGTGGTAAGTGTGTGTATTGTCAAGCAGGGTCTATATTATAAAAATCGAATGTTTAGGTTGTCAAACATCTAAACGTCGTCACCTAAACAGTGAAAGCTGAAAACCATGAACAGCCACATCCGCAAATTTTTTCACAGGGAACAAATTTGCTTGGCTGGCGGACAGGAAAACAAACTTTCAAACCCTAATCAAGTGTGTGGGGGGGCTTTGCCTCCCACATCCCCCGATGTGGGAGGGGCTGTGTCCCCCATACCCCCCCTAACTAAATATACCAACTCCGAGATCGCTCTACATTGGGGGGAAAAGGGCAAATTCCTGATAGCGGCCAAGCAAATTTTTTCCCTGTGAAAAAAATTTGCGGAAGTAGCCATCCGCGTTTTTCAGCTTTCACTGTTTAGATGTCGACGTTTAGGTGTTCGACAACCTAAACATTCGGTTTTATGATTTAGACCCATCAAACAATGAAGCAATGAACTAGTGTCGTGAAAGCATTTGCATTTGTTTTCATCGAAAAGGTGCTCCTTGAGTGATTTTCAGAACATGTTTATCTATTAACTTTATGCTGTTCCTGCCTTCTCACATGTGGCTAGTGTGAATGCTGGCCTTAACAGTTACATACCACTAGTGCTTGTCAGCTGACTGGCTCTCAGTGTGCATACAGCAGGGTCAGAACAATAGTAATAACATGTAAAAGGAAGTGATAAGGAGGGGGAATCCTGCAGCTGTCTATATCTTAAACTAGCCAGTTACTTTGTGTACTTCATAGCTTATGGGGTTTCTCATGCTCAGTCAGTATTTTATGTCCAATAGCTTCACTGCAAACATTTTGTATGTACAAAAAAAATAGTTTGATTTAATTCTCCTCCTACCCAGTAGAAAAATTATATGGACATACTTAAGAAAGACCTGAAATATTCATGTGTCTTTCTCTTTGACTGGACTTGTGCTGACATCTATTTGCCTTGACCACAGGGGACACTGTCCCTAACCAGATGACTTTAGTTGTTTCTGCAAGCCCAGTTCCCAAAAACAGCATGTGTCTGTTAGATCAAAGAATGCTGTAGAGTCTTCTGAACTATAAGGTACCACAATGTACCTCTTTACAATTCTTTGTTATCCTGAATGCTCTGATGACACAGTTCTTTGTTTTCACTTTTGGTTGCTTCTTGCTAGCTGCACAGCCAGTGACTTTGCTTCAGGGTTGCCTAGTAGCACGGTTTTACTTGTATATTCTCACTTAATGGGAAGGGGAATAGCATGGCTTTTAGCTGTTATCTCAGTCAGACTTACTAGCTATGGGATATCACTCCTCCAGCTGCCTGCAGACATTGTTAAATTCCTGAGCATTTTTTAAAAAAAATTAAGATAAAGAGCATACTCCTAACAAATGAAGTATTTAGGGACAGTAGGTGCTACTAAAAGGTATAAACAGCAATATATTCTACAACATATCTTCTTTGTAATGACAGAAGAAAGTGCACTCACAGTATTTACATCATTGTTCTAATATACTGTAATGCAGAACATTCCAAAATTATATTTTTCTCGAAACATTTTACAAACAACTTTTCCATATATTAGAAAGTTCAACCTAGCCATGTAATATAAGCATCCTTTTGGCTCATCATAGTTTAACTTTTATAAGGCTGCAGTGGTGCAGCAGTTAGCATTGTTGCCTCACAGCAAGAGGTTCTCCGGTTCGATTCTCAGCTGGAGTGCCTTCTGTGTGGAGTCTGCATATCCTCCCCATGGTCAAATGACGTTTAAAGACAGGCAGGTAGGTGCGTGCGTGAATGGATGCGCCTTCTTTGAAGGATGGGCGTTGGGCTGGCACCTTGGCACTGTAAAAATCCACTGTCAATCATTAGCGGGCCGGAGTTCTACTGTGGTGACCCCTAACCGGGAAAAGCCAAAAGATATTAGTATAGTTGAACTTTTATACACTGCAAAGAAATTCCTTTCTGAGTGCTTGTTTATTGAAATATTTGCAGAAATATGACAAATTATGTATATTTGCATAATTAATAGTATAAATATCACTGAGTATCCACAAACTTTATAACTTACAATACAAGTATTAATAATAGTTTTCACCCTCCCCATATAAGCTTTCACTTGATGTTATGCTTTAGTTAGTAAGTCAGTTGGTTTTGGAGACATTAATGTGCATAAGAAAATACTGCATAATTAATAGTATATAACTAGAAATATCTCCAGCACAATGCATTATGCATGGACAGTGATGCCATATTTATCTGTCTTCCACCAGTCTATTTCACACATTGTCTCTCAATAACAGTCAGTTAAGAAAATGTGAAGATATGAATAACAACTGACAAATATTGGCATCTCGGCTACTGGCATAATAGATTAACAATCATAGTGCCATTTTGTTTCTGATGCCTAGCTCTTTAATGTTTTGATTATTAGTAATTCATAAGTGTTTTAGTAAAGGAATCCATCCTCCCAAGAATATCATGATACCATAAGGAGATCTGAATGTTAAAAGGAAATACACAGAAAGATGTAACTTGTATGAATTAGTTATGTAATACATCCATTTATTTCAAGCCGATGTTTGTCTTAGTACCAGCAGCTCATCCAACTACAGATAGTTAATTTATTCAGCTTCAGTTCAGCTTAAATATGTGCTGAAAATGACTGCACATATGCTTTTCATGCCTTGTACCCATTGCCTGTTGAGATATACGTTAACATACATACTACCTTGAATGCGGAAAAACAGGTATTAGAAAATAAATGAATGGATACAGTATATATATATATATATATATATATATATATATATATATATATATATATAGCATCTCCTCTGTATTGTACTGATACCATTTCAGTCTATTTTCAATTCAGCCACAAGATCTCCTTAACTATATCAACATTGCGTCACCTGGTCCTGTAGAGGTTATGATTCCTGCTTAATTTATTTGGTCTCTGACTAATTGCTGTTTTGAAGTTTCTGCGAATGGTTCAGTATACTTTTTCAGGTTTTTTAAGGAGTTTAGCTGCTTCAGACCGAGTTCCAGGTTATGACGGTTATGCAAGAAAGTATGCAAATCTGTTTATCTGTCTATTATTTTTATGCCATTGTATATAGTTTGGGACAAAACCTCTTGTCTGGCTATGCATTTTCTATAGTTTATTATTCTAAAGAAGCCAACATTTTATTTGTGTTTTCAGTATACATTTTTTTGTCCACATTTGGTTGGTCATCTTTTGGTCTTCAGTACTGAGTTGCTTAAGACACCCTGCAATTATTGGGATACATGGCAACAGCTGTTAAACGTCCATCCAAAGAAACTTGATGATGCAGGGCAGCGCGTCATATGTCCAGTGCAGGCCATGGTTTTGTGTTGCTCATTTTGTTTCAGTGTCATGTCTGCTTATTGTTTATAAGCACACGTTCACTGTTACTACAGGCTGTGCTCCTTTTACTGAGACAGATTTCAGCCCTGCAAGAATCAAGGCTAAAACTATACCTGATTCTAGTGGCAACAAAAACTGTAAAAGTTTACCTTTGCAGTCTTAGTAAGCTGAGTTAGAAGAAGGCCTCTTAATTTTCATTTAGTTACTAATTTACCTAGTTCATAATTTGTAAGAGTTGTTGAAACTGAACAAATGGAAGCCCAAGGCTTGAAGTTTAACACATGGCCAGCAAACTAATTAAACCACAAGTCTGAGAATGATGGTGTATTCTGTCTGAAGCAGTAACCTTGAAATAAACTTGGATTAACCAAATATAAAATGTACTGCTGCTTTAGTGATGATATAAAAATCAGATCTGCAGCAGCTTTTTATAAGGTATACAGTTTTCCACTACTTACAATATGGATGGCTTCTTTGACTATGTTTTTGTCAGTCAAGAGTTAATGACTTGTCCCGTCATACTTACCCACTACTGAGTGTATGTTCTGGGGCAGGCACTCTGTAAACTATTGCCATCTCTACTTGTTATATTGCTGCTATTATTTACCATGTTGCTATTTCATTATCAAAGCTGGGTATCTTCCTGCAGTTAGTTGTGTGAAATGGAAGATACAGCAAAGTTACTTGCACTTACACAGTGTGTTTCTATAAATTAAAGATTTATGAGGATTCTCCATGCCCAGAAACTTAATAAAAAGTAGATTTCTATTGCACATGCCTTAAAATCTGTTTGTCTGAAATATTTATAGATGAAGAGCTTTTAAAAATAAAGCAAAATGTGTATTAATAAACTCAAACTGTTTTTAAAGCTGTCAGTCTTGATGCAGGTAACTGGGTCATAAATTAAAAATGAAATAAAAGGGAAGTTAGCACTTGCAGGATATTTAGCCGCTCTCTGCTCTAACCTCTTGCAGTGTGTTAATTTTATCACGCTGCAACAATGTCAACAAAGATCAAAAAGGATCTGAAAAAGTATTACATGAAGAATGGTAGCAGGCAGTAAACCCTAACCCTGTAACCCTTGAACCATGCTCCATTCATTTTCTACCATACCTGCTGCTGTTGGAGCAATACAGTCATGCCCAAGAGAAAACAATCTGCCATGGTCTGTGGGAGTGCATGCATTGCATTTTGAGGCACATTTTTAGGAGAAAGGAAATTATTTTCATTCAAATCATTTAAAAATTGAGAAAAGAAACACCATATGGCACAATTAAAGCCAAAGGACCAACTTTTGCCTTATTTTGCAAACACAATGAAAGATTTCCTAGACACATATCAGTCAACTGTCCATGTATAAAGCAACTATGAGTTTGAATATCATAAGGTAGAAAGATGCATCTGAGTTAAAATAACATAAAAGTTTTTCTCTTCTACTGTCATCTGGAGGAAATCATTACCACTGAACAGAATATGAATCATCGGTTTGGGGGAGAAAAGGAAGTAATCCTTCATTGCTGCTTGACACACTACTGCCAAATATAGTTTATTCTTCACTGCATATCTATCTTTGCTGCTTGACAAGAGCATCATTAAAAAACGTAGCTTCTTTCTTAAACTTTAGATTCAGCCTCCTGAGAGCCTTAAAGATCAAGCGTAAATATTTTAGCACTTCCTTTTGTTGCAATAATGCTTTCACATTCTACAGTATAGTTACTTTAGCTAACATTAATGGATCAATATTTAAGTTAAAAAAAATGTTCATACTCACTGCATACTGAGAAGGTCTGTAATTACTTCCTAATTATGTGTTATCTGGTGGCACCTTCTGATGATGTAATATGGGGTAAACAGTGTGTAGTTCAAAACCTCAAGGTATTACATTGAAGGGAGTCCTGTTATGGCAAGAACAGGTACTGATACTCTATATTATTTTGTATTAATTAATTCATTATTTATTCCAAGCATAGCCCAGACTACCCAAAACTTTGTAGGGCTGTTTAGCCTACTCAATGTTCTTCAGTGCATCAACTGTACCTGCATGTCAGACCAAGTTTTGCTGGTAGGGAGCCTAATCTAACATACAAGAGGAGCTGCATGGCCAGGAGGCTATACAGCAGAGAATCTCAAATTATAAGCTGTCAAGACTGTCATATGTTCATAGGTTGGTGCTAGGCTATCAGCCCTAGGGCCTGTACAAGCCTAGCCATAACAATTCCCTGGCTATTTCTTCCAACAATATTTACTTCCCTGGACCCCTGTCTAGTAGGGCGACTGACATGATCCCCTGGGTAAATTTCCTATCTCCCATCCAGTCATCAAGGTTCCTTTTAAAGAGGGCCAAGGAGGTGCTCTGCTTGACATGTATGAACAGTCTATTCCAGAGTATGGGGAGTCTCTGGGTCAGGAACCTATCCCTCCAGCATGTTTTGTTCATTGTGATGACAAGGTTTAGGTCCCTGGAGCATGTGGCGCTGATGGATTGGGATTTCTTTAAGTGTAGCATGTCCAATAGCTCTGGGTTTGACATGGCCTTGTATGTTAAGCAGAGATTGCCTCTGAGTAGACAATATGTGACAGAGTATAGCTGGAGTTATTTTAGTCGGTCAGCATACGGCATCTGCTTTAGGCCTGTGATTCTTTTAGTGAGGTGTTTCTACAGCCTTTCCAGTTGTTGCAGATGTCTTGTGAGTTACATACCAAATGGGATGTTGTACTCTATGATGGGTCTAATGAGGGATGAGTACAGTGGGACAATGACCTCCTTTTTTCTGGATGAAAAGCCCTTAGTGATGAGGTGTGCCACATAGAAGGATTTCCTGACTGTTGTGGCGGTGTGGTTATCGAAGGTGAGACCACTGTCCACCTGCGTTCCTAAGTCTCTTATCACACTTTCAGTGTTTAGTGTACTGCCACCTATGTTGTAATTCATGGGTACATGTTTTTTCCCAAAGGGGATAACTATACACTTCTTGGCATTGAGCTTGAGCCCATAGCTCTGACACCAATCATATGTTTCTGTAAGGCCCTTTTATAGAATATCCACATCATTTGGGAATTTAATAATGGCTCCCAGTTTGCAGTCATCTACAAACTTTGTTAGCCAGAGTCCCTTACTGTTGGCCTGTACTTTAGAGAAGTAGATGCCAAACAAGAGCGGTCCCAGGACTGAAACCTGAGGTACTCCACTTGTCACTTGTCTGGAGTTGGATTTGGAGTCAGTTACTTTTACAGTGTGGGTTCTGTCAGTAAGCCAGTTGGCACCCCATTGAGTGATGTAGGGATTTATGCCCAACTTAGTAAGTTTATCTATGATTCCAGAGTGGGGGATCTTGTCAAAGGCCTTGGCAAGGTCCAGATAGGCGGTGTGGACCGCCATACCCTTGTCCACGGCTCTGGAGACTGATTCAAAGAAGTCAGTCAGGTTCAGGAGACACGATCGGCACTTCACGAACCCAACCTGTGTGGGGTCCAGTGTTTGAAGGTTGCCAGTGTCTTTGTATATAAGTTCCATGATAATACATTCCATGGCCTTGCAGATCAGGCTCGTCAGACTGATGGAATGGTAGTTCCCAGGATCCAAGGTGGATCCCCCCTTGTGGAGTGGGATAACTGTAGCTTTGCGCCACTCAGTGGGCACAAAGCCTGAGGTGAGGCTATGATTAAACATGACACTTAGGTGAGGTGCCAGTTAATTTTGTAGTTCATGTAGTACACAGCCTGGGATGTCGTCTGGTCCCATGGATGCTATATCCTTAGCTTTGGAGAGTGCAGTTTTTACCTGTGTGGCCTTGATTACCAGAATTTGGCAATCATTTGGTATTGAGATGGGCCCTTTAGAGGGTGAGAGTGGGGTGAAGTTGGCACTGAATCAATCTGCCAGGATATTGGCAATGTCCTTGGGATCAGTATATTTAATGCCATTCTGTTGTAGTTCAGAGCAGATCTGAGCATTGCCATTTAGATTCTTGACATAGCTATAGAATGCCTTGTGGTTGTCTTTGGAATCTTTGGCAATTTTATTTTCGTTACTAGCTTTGGAGGATCTTATGAGGGATCTCAGCTTCTTACAGAAGCTGGTAAGGGAGTTTTTTGCATCCTGGGATGTTCCTCTTTTCTGCAACAGTTTCTTCCTTCTGTTGCATTCATCCCATCCAAGACAAGGGCCAGGCTTGCAGTGCCACAAGCCCACTAGGAAATTAATTCTATGTTTGAAAACAGAACACTGCATGCCATCCCACAGAAGTTTGTCAGATGGTGCACACTTACCGATCTGCACATTTGTTTGGTCTAAGTCTTCCTACTCCCTTCTCCCAAAACCCATGGAACAGCTCCACCTATATGTGGAACTCAGCACTTAAGGCAGTACGACTTCCCATCAGGTACTACAGTACATAATCTTAAGTACAGACTGAGATTCTGCCGTGAAGAAAAAGCCATTAAGTTAATGAACATTTTTCATTACAGCACTAATTCAGTTGATGTATAACACTCACAAATGTACTTTATGAATTATTATAATGGTAGGATATAGTATACTCCTTGTTGTCTGGTAGACAACCATTTGTCACAGTGTCATAGCTGTGTCATTATTGATTTTTGTGTCTGATTGCCTGACTGTGTGACTACTTGTGCTGTAGTCTGTTTCACTTTACATTTTGAAGTCTTCTGCAGGCTACAGATAACACTTCTATTCACTGCCATCTGTTTATCCCCCTGACTGCATCATCAAACTATAGTAGCACATGACTCAAAATCAGGAAGTACCTATTCAACTGCTCAGCAAACAGGAAGTGCAAATACAAGTTTATTCTTCTTCTTCTTCTTTCTTTCAGCTTTTCCCGGTTAGGGGTTGCCACAGCGGATCACCTTGTCCGCACATTGAATGGCAGTGGAGTTTTACAGTGTCGAGTTGCCAGCCCGGCGCCTAACCTTCCACAGAAGGCACACTCACACGCACACCTAGGGCCAATTTAGAGTGTCTAATCCACCTGCAGCATGTCTTTGGGATGTGGGAGGAAACCGGAGCACCCGGAGGAAACCCACGTGACCACAGGGAGGACATGCAGACTCCGCACAGAAGGCACCCCAGCCGAGGATCGAACCGGAGAACCTCTTGCTGTGAGGCAGCAATGCTAACCACTGCACCACTGTGGCCACCCTTGCAAATACAAGTTTATTAAACTTAATAAATATAGACCCAGTGAAGAACTAAAGTAAAGACTACGCATTATTAAAAAAAGGAAGAACTGGATCTTATCATAAAAATACAAAGAATAAAAAATAATGGCCACAACTGAGACATAGAATAGTGTTAAAATGTATTTAAAGACTTCAATGCATATGAAAGTAGAAGAAATGATAGATATGGTGGGGGTATAATGTTGTTGGTACGTAAAACAATAAATAGCTATTTACAGCAAGAGCATAATGAAATGAAGTTTATAAGTATAATTTTAGAAGATAAAATACCATGGGGAAATTGTAAAATAGTATTGCCATGCTCTAGTACTAATACTGAAAAAAAACATAATAACCTGTTTGCTAAAATAAAAGGAAACTGAAAAGAAACACCAACACTTGTACTTGGAAACTTTAATTACCCGCACAGTGATTGTAATGGTAGCAGTGCCAGAACCAGCTAAGAATCTATTTTTTTGACTATGGTTAACTCACATAACTTTACCAATTGATAGACAAACCTATTCATACAAATTCTTTCTTGGACTTATTGTTAGATGTCAACAGAGATGGCCTAATAAAGAATGATTGTGGTGGGTATTCATTAAGGTGCCATAGCATGACCACTTTTGTAGACACATCATGGTAACTTTTATGTATTTAGAAAGGGCTCTAATATGGTGCTGCATAATGCACTGGCATGAAAACATGCGGCACCATATAGGGCTGGCTTCTCATCCATGCTGAATGTTAATGAGGCAGTTCTAAGGAGATGCATATGCTAATTAGCCATGTGTTCTCTCCCCTGGAACCACCTACAGCAAAGCATCTACATGTTGACTAGTCCAAAAAATTCCTCAGCTATGTAGTTCAGCATGGCCAGCCCCACCACATTTTGATAGTGATCATGGATCTTCTACCCTAAGAGTAAGGAGATTGGTGGTGAGGGTAGCCACTAAACACCAGGGATTACTGTTAACTCGAGCATATGGGCACTTACATCAGTACAAGGACTGGGGTTGGGGAGAAACACTAGCCACTAGGGAGTATTCTGAAACCTTGTGCCTTAACAGCACTTCAACTAGTGTGGGGATTGAGGAGTGGAGGAAGCCAAATTGGCCCGAATGTATTCACAAATCCTTAAAGTCTTGGGCATTCAGAAGTCATATAGATGAAACACTTGATGTCCTTAAGGGGTCATTTGTATATATCCCATGAGCCTCTATTACAAGAGGTTTAAGGAATCACAAAGTGAAAACTGTAGCTTGTCTAGGTTTTTCTTGTAGTTTTTACTAATTGGTTTGTCTGTGTGACCTTTTAACTATTTGGTTTAAAACTGGAAAGAATACAAATACCTATTGCATGGACCTAAACATACTTTGTAATATAAGCAGGACCTACATGCAAGAGAGATACTCTCCCAAATTAGATCATACTTTTGGAATAATCTCTCCATTTGGTAATAATCTCACATATCATAGAAAACAAAATAGTTCCCTCACTCTATTTAAATCAAATTCAGACAAACTGATGGGATAACTGTAACTTTAGTCTGGGACTGGACCAGTTGAAGTCAATAAACTGCAGTAGCTAGATTCCTAATGTTCTTCTGGATTGATTGCCTGGTATACCCCTGTGAACTTTTCATGTTCTGGGAGCAATGTGAGAAAGAAAGAAAGAACACAAGTTGCAAACTTTGGGACAAGATGCCAACAGCTTGCAAAGTTTAAAATGTTGTCTTTGTTAGACTAAACATAAAAATATTGCTTGAGTATTTCACAATTGTGCCCCAAGATTTCAACATAATTTTTTAAGATACTGCAGCAGAGACACCAATAGCGAACATTTCAATTTGTGGTGGTGATGGTGGTTTTGTGAAGCAAGCGTGATGTCCCTACTCTGGGCCAGTAATCAAGGAGCCCGAATCCTCACCACTGACACTGGAGATAGACGTTCACTTAGAATACAAATGGATACACTCTGTATTTCTAGATGCAGACCTCTTTGTATCAAGCACAATTTTCCTTAATACCACACAGAGAACACGCTCAGTCCAGGGGCTGGTTCCTCTATTTCTCTCTCCAAACCTCAGTAAAACTCCCCACTGGCACAGCTTTAGAGCTGAGTCTTTATCCAGGGTTCTAAGAAAAGTCCTGCATACCCCTCACTGTGAAACCACTGCTCCAAGCAGCGGAGACATACTCTTTGAGATTTGATTTGCACACACCTGGGAATGGCTGGCACAGATTCACCTGCTGTGCCCACATTGTCTCAAAATATGAGGTAGTTATCACTGCCACCAGAACCCCTGCCAGCTACTTTAAGGCTCTTACAAAGGTACACAATTATACTGCGTACAATTAATACTAATTCACACGGTAGTTTGACCAGCAGCAAAGCTTGCAGGAGTGGTCAGAGTTCACCAAATAAATATATGCAAATACTCTCAAAATGTAAATATTTTTCTAAAAGGATCAGCCACAATGCAAAGTTTAAATATATTTAATAATAAATAATGAAAGAACATGAACATGTTAAATATCTATTTACAGTAAACACCAGAGTTTCAATCACTGGGAATATTAAAAATAACACAGCTGAAAAGATTCACACAGTTACAGAAAAACAATACTTAACTATTCTTACTATATTTTCCTGACTAATCTAAAGAGTACTAGTCCCTGGCCACTTACTAGCACAAAGCAAGATGAAGTGGGTGAGTAGTCTTCCTCCTTTGTGAGGTTCCAAGAACAGACTGCTCCTGAGACTTCATTCTCCTCTAATATTAAAATATAATTTCTGTACAGAATGACATCACATATATCTGGCGATCTGACATCTGGTTCTCATGCTATCACCAACACTAGAAGCTGCCAGATTTTAGCACCTATATATCAATAATACACACACACGAGCATTGCTCAGATCTGGTGCAGCTGCTAGAAGTCATAAAGCACTTCCCATCTTCCTACAGGAGCTAGTAAACTATGCATTTTGCAGACATTGCGTCTCTGGCTTTATTCAAAACTGTGCAATAAAATCATTATGGCCTAGGCCCACTAGATTAATTTTCTTACTATTTTTGAAGCTTGAGATTAACCGCTTCTCTTCCAGTATCCTCTGTTAAAACATATATATTTAATTCAGTTACAATAATACATGTACATTTTTTTCTATACAGCAGGGCACACTGTTGATACATTTTAACACAAGTAACATTAGAAATACATTTTTAAATACAAGCATCTGTAAAATCAGTTTGATACACAAATGACATACAATTCTTTACTAAACTCCAACTAGCTGTGCTGACATATGTTACACGTCCACTGCCCTACTTTTCCTGGCATGTCTGGCAGTACCTCCTATCATCGCACCAAGTACAAAATGTTTCATGGTACTGGAATGCATTTTGGACTGGACTCTACATTTGTTACTTCAGCCACTGGATTATCTATTACTGTTGCTGTTTTTGCCACTCTGTTGTTTAAGTTGAAGACATGTTACATTAATATTAGTTGTCCATGACTCTTTTGATGGAGTCTGAGTGTAGGGACTGTTGGACTGATATCATTTTCTGTGTGCCGTTTTAAGATAAATATAATTTTTGAAATTTTCCTAATCTAAATACATTGCATATGCTCCGTACCAGTGGTCTCCTGTTCAGTTTTCAAGCAATTATTGTTTTTGTTTTCTTTTGATTTTTCTGGATTTTGAATTTTCAGTCCTATCTGAATTTGATAAATGTTGTTACTTCCTTCTAGCTTATTATTTCAGCATTGGATTAACAAGGATACTGTAAGTGAATCATGGGATTTGAAGGTGTAGTGGCTTTGTCTAGGGGAAATAACATTTACCAGGGTAAGGGTGGTAGAGGAAATGGTAAGGGCAGTTTAACCGGATGTTGGTGGGTCAGGTATAAGGGTGTTGAGGTCTGGATAGTTAGTTAGGAAATAGAAGGAAGCTTGTAAGTGAGGTTAGGTTCATTTCAGTAAAGGAAGAAAAGATAAAGTGCAGAAGAAAAGGAGGAGAACCACATAGGTGACACAGGAACAAATAGGAAGAAAAGCAGAAAAACTGAAGACAACAAAGAACTTGGATCATGGAATCTATGAACAGAGTTCATAAACACGTAAAAGTACTGAAAATGAGCATTTGGAAAGCAACCTAGAAACTGAAGGTACAAGACTGGAACCTAAGTATGTAGCACAAGCTAAATCATGCCTGATTATATAAAAAGATCATCCTAAACTGCATGCTTGATTGTTTTCTGTAAAGAAGGTTTGTTGGTGTATAAGATAAACTGAGTCTTATTAAAAAAGTTTTGAAATTTGGTTGTGGTAAATGAATAAATTAAAATTCTTCTTCTGTAGAAATGTTTTAATAAAAGGTGAGGATACTGAAAAAGGATTTTGGGAACCTCTTAGGGCACTCATCATTCAGCACCACATGACAGTTTTAACCAAGATAGAAGCCACTGACAGCCATTCCCATTCTGATACATCAAAAGGGGCATTCCTTTCAGCTGTTTATCATTTTGCAAGTTGACCTTCTGGGTTCTTACTGATTTTAATGTCCCCATTTACATATTATTAAAACAATGCTAATTGATAGTTCAGCTGTCAGATTTTTCTAGCCTTTTGCCTAGATGACTGAGCATTGTACTTGTTACAGCAGATATTAATATCTAATTTTATTAAAAATGCTGGTCAGTATTTTAGGTAGAAGGTTTGCCAAACTTGTGAGTAAATGCTGAGTAATGATTGCAGGGACAGAAATAAATCTGGACTAGGCTGGAGTAAGCCATTTATCTGTAAAAATTCTTGCTGCTTTCTTGGTTTAATTATTTCATATTTAAAAATAATTGTGTTGATGAATTAATCCAGTTCATCATGATTTACCATTTGTATATAATATTTTAACAAAAAATGGGTGACAAACCCATTTGATGTGCAAAAATGTGAACAAGGAACTTTTAAGACTTAAAATGAGAATCTGTACCTCATATTGAATTACAGTTGAGAGGTATGAGTGTTGCAGATATTATTAATGCAATATGTATTAATATTTACAGTTTTCCATGAAAAGGTGTTACTACTGGTATAGAGAAGATTCTCTGACCACATTTCTGAGTTTTGGTCTGTATTATGTGTGTATGTTATGATAGACTGGAATGAGCTTAAATCATAACAATATGCATAGTTTGAAGATGAGGCTTGGTCAATTATCACAAGACTGAAAACTGGTGAAAGAGACTATAATACATGCACTGTTAGATAAGAAAAGGATTAAAAGAGAGCAAGTAAAGCACAGTCTATAAATTAGGGGACTGAACATATAAACTAAACTAGTAAGCTTCATATAGTTTCAGTCTCACTGGCACAAAGTTGTCAAGCTAATAAAAAAAGGGGACTGCACAAGCCAAGTCCTTATGGTTGCAAGCACTTAACTTTTTTGTTTAACTATACAAATTTTCAGTGTTTGCAAAGCAATTATAAAGTAGCTAGTTGGCCATTATTTTTTGTTACCATCTAAGAAAATAATTTATGATTGGTACTGCCTACTTTACCTTTTAGCAGATTCTACCTTTTAACTGTGCCTTGTTAATATGCATTGTCTACACATTCAGCTGTTTTGTTTGTTTTGTGTGATGTACTGGTTTCATGATATTCCTGCTCATGTATTTATTTTTTGCTCTTAGTCAAACCCAATTCATGACTGAAAAGTTCTGATAACTAACCCACCTACCTGATTACCAGACATTTCAGTGAAGCACTGACATCACCTGAAGGAATATGATGTTTATTGCTTGAAAATTCAGGTTGTCATTATTATTTACTGGAACCAAATGTCAGGAGATTTTTTTGGTTAATGGTTTTACTACATCTGACAGATAATAATAGTCTTGCTGGGGGGATCCAGATAACAGAAGAGGAGGGAGACAGGGAAAGTGTATACAGGGGGTCATACTTTAGGGGGGGGGTCTTCATTTTGGTAATAGTGCTTGGTATTATCACCACATCAAACACATTGTTGGGGCTAGTAAAGTGATCTATGGGAGAGGTTACTGGTTTACTTAAACAACAATGTGATGTTTTAGTTAAAGTAAATAAAACAGACTAGAATAGAATAGAATATGGTACAGAGTGGTATTTTTAGTAAGTTATATTCAAGGTGATATTTCTTGGAAAGAAAACTGTGTCTAATTCAGATTTAGTAGATTGTGTCCTTATTGCAACTCAGATAATAATTTCGATTAACAACACAGAAGGAAAGGATATATTGCAAAGGAAACCATTCAAGTTTAGAGAATCGGTACTCTTCAAGTTTGAAGCCATAAATTCAAATTCACCGAGGCTTGTCTGCTGGGCCCAGACCTATACACTGAGACTGTGTGTGTGTGTGTGTGTGTGTGTGTGTGTGTGTGTGTGTGTGTGTGTGTGTGTGTGTGTGTGTGTGTGTGTATGTGTGTATATATATATATATATATATATATATATATATGTGTGTGTGTGTATATATATATATATATATATATATATATATATATATATATATATATACATACATACACCCTTTGGTTTATGTATTTATTACTTAGTTTTTTTTTTATTTTTAAAGATTTTCGAATACGTAAATGTTCGATCTATAACGGTCGACCTTTACAGATTCGAACATGTACTTGTTCGTTGATCTAATATAGACCCTAATAAACAATATTATCCTCCTTTATGAACCAAAAATGATGATGCAATACATGTAATAAACAATATTATCCTCCGTTATGAACCAAAAATGATGATGCAATACATGTAATAAACAATATTATCCTCCTTTATGAACCAAAAATGATGACGCAATACATGTAATAAACAATATTAGAGTTAGAGTTCAGTCAATAATATTTTGAACATATGTGATTAAAAATGTTAAGAAGACCCATGTTGTGGCAATCAGCTGAAGTTTATAATGAAATACATAGCACTAAAAAAGTGTAATGGAATTTATAATCACTCTTACCTCAGTTCATGGCAGATCCCTAAAAGAATATTTACCTGTTTTCCTGATAATGTGACAGGACTCCAGACTTGGATGTTAAAACTGAGTAAGGAGATAACTTACTTCCTTATTACATTGAGAGCTTCAGGTATGCAATTTTCTTTATTGTACAGCAAGATCAATGAGAAAAAAACAAATCATGGAATATATATTCTTCTTCAGGAGGGCATGACAATACAGTATTGGATGCCTGCAAGATATTTTAATTAGCAGGACCAGGAACGTGGTAAATTGATACTTCTTGTTCACATTCACATCAGGCTGGGTGAATTAGAATGCAGCACAGTAAGTAGAAAGGATGATGTCCTTTTATTCACTTGCTGCAGTGTTCTTAACCTGATCTCCCGCCTGAAGGTGACCCGATGTCGGTCAGTATACAAAAGTCTTATACTACTGTAGGGTACGTGGGATGTTGCACATAGGCTGCTGTCAGATGTAGGCCATAAAAGTAATGTATGCATGTACCATCCTCAGAACTTTTCTGCCTCCAGTCAGAATGTCTTTCTGACCATCAGTCTGATTGTTTCAATACTTGCTAATTCAGCTTTTTGCCAGATAAGTGCCCCGTTGGGGATTTTTTTCTCTTACTGCTGTTTTGGTTATGCCATCCAAGAAGGGCAAGTGGCAGTGTGGAAAATAAATTCCACATAGGGCCAGACATTTTCAGTGTCTCTTTTGTTTAGGCCTTAATCATGACCACAAGTCCTGTAGCATTTGCCAGACCTTCATTCCAAAGACTCTTAGAAGCAGGGTTTCCTTTCTTGCTATATATTTAGACAACCAATGGCTTAAGCTACTAGCTAAGCATATGTAGGGTACCTTGGGGTCTGAGGCCGAGCTGGTGAAGCACAAGGAGAAGAAACCTCAGCCTATGGCTTCTGGTGCACTTCCAGTGTCTGACATTTCTCCTGAGGTGATTTTCAACCTCGAGGTACATCCGACTTCAGGCACAGATTCATAGGCTGAGCCCAGTTCAGAGGCCACCTTGAATTTGGCCATGAGCACATCTGTGGAGGTTGAACAAACATTTGACCAGTATGTCGTGGGGGAACCTAGTCTCAAAACTAAAGAGGTTCCTTGGGGGGGGGGGGGGTACCTCGCACCAAAGCATGAGAAGAGTTAGTCTGATACATTTGAATGTAGGCCTTCGTCCAGTCATCCAACGTTGCACAGGATCATTTCGCCTGCAAAGAAAAACAAAAGACTAAATATTTGTCCCCTACCAGGGAGGCTCCTACAGATTGGCAGGACTTTTCTCAAAGCTTGTTTCAGGCCCTTCATGGCACTCAAACCACCTTCCTCTCAGACTGTTCCTACAGCTGCTTCCAACTTTATCATTAATGAATTAGGGACAATGACTCTTCTGATGATTTTTTCCTCTGATGAAGAGGAATTCCTGGATTATTCCACACAAATCCCTTTCTCCCAGGAATATGTTTCCCCTGAAGAGGAGTCAGTAGGTGCTGACTCACCAGTGGAGGAGATATCCTTTGGTGAAACTCTCCTGAAAATGGGAGACCATTTCAAATGGGATACTTCCCAAATTTCCAAAGTCCAGAAAAAGATATTACAACTACTACAGGTTGATGTCCCTGGTCCCACTGCATTTCTTCCTGTGCATCCTGCATTTCTGGATGCTTTTCACAATACTTCACAAACTCCAGACTCCCAGCCTCCAATCCCCAAGAAGCCAGACCACTTCTACAAGGTCTCTGAGGATTGTAAATTACTCTTCAGGTGCCAATGCAGATCCAACAGTTATTTCTGTAGCTACAGACAAACCTTCTAGGATGCTTCCTTCCTCTAATCATCTTCCATAAGACAAAGAGAGTAGAACCCTAGAGAGACTTGGTAAAGAGGCCTATACATCAGCCACCTTGGCATTCAGGGCCATCAATTACCAGACACATATGTCAAAGTTCTCCTTAGAGCTTTTGTATCAGGCATCTAGTGCCATTGCAGATCTTCCAGACTCTGATGGAAAATCCTTGGCTCTATATATCCTGGGAACTACCTCTGAGGTAGCAAAATACTCCATTAAATGCAGCTATAATGCTACAGATGCTTGTGTAATGGCAGCTGCTAATGGCTTGGTTGTTAGAAGATTTTCCTGGCTCAGGCTGCAGCCTCTCCAGGATGACTTCAAATCTAAGATAATGGATGCACCACTATACAATTCAGCCTTATTAGGTAAGGCAGCAGCCTCCTTATTTAAGTTCCTAGAGGAAAAAAACAAGGAACCCAAGGTTAAACACATCCTGGTTTCTTCTGTGCCCAGGTTTCACAAGAAGTTCCCTTCAAAGCCTCTTTTTGTCCAGAGCCACAATCAACACCCCTCCAGTAAGTATTCTAGAGGAGGAAAGAGACAACAGAAGTCTAGGAGTTCTCAGCCATCCTCGCAACAAAGGCAGTCCTTTCCTGACAAAGCAGGGAGTTTGTGACTGCACTGCAGATGCTCCCCTTTCCTCTGTTCCCCTTCACCTGTCCAATGCCCATGGGGTCTGGGAAAGCATCACCCAAGACACTTGGGTTCTTTCCATAATCAAAAAAGGATATTTTATGGTCTGGCACTTCACCTCCACCTTCAGGGGCATCCCTCAACCACCCCCCCAAGAGCAGTTAACCCACTTCCCAAACCTCCTTTTGGAACTTCGGCAACAGGGCTGTATTCAAAAGGTCCTTCTATCCTTAAAGGGAAGAGGCTTCTATTCAAGAATATTCCTGGTACCCAGAAAGGATGGACCCTTTAGACTGATACTGGATTTATTCCATCTCAGCACTTTCCTAAAGGTTCCTACCTTCAGAATGTTAACACTCCAAACATTATTCTCCCTTATCCTTCCACAAGTATACATGGCATCTTTAGCTATAAAAGATGCTTATCTTCACATCCCCATTCACTCCAAGTTCAGGAAATTCTTACATTTTTCTGTGGGTTCTTGGCATTTTCAATTTTTTATCTCTACAGCACTGAGGGTATATACAAAATTCCTGGCTCTAATGATTGCACACTGCAGACTTTTGGGCATCCAAATCTTCACATACCTGGATGATCTGCCTTTACAAGCCCCAAATTCACACACTCTACTCCAAACCTGGAAACCACCATTTCCCTCCTTGGGAAATTGGGATTCAGCATCAACTACAGTAAGTCAGTCCTCACTCCTTCACAGGACCACATCTCCTGGGTTGTTGAATACAGACAGATATTATGAGAGTGTCACTTCCACCTCAGAAGGTACAGGGCCTTTACGTCCTTCTTTCACTCCCTTCTCCCCTTAACTCACATCATGGCCAGGGAGTTCCTCAGGGTGCTGGGATTCATAGCTGCTATCATCCCCATGGTACCAATGGCAAAACTCAACATGAGGAAATTCCAGTGGTTCTTCAGATCGGTGTGGACCCAGCAGTCTCACCCACTAGAATACAAAGTCCACCTAATTCCTTGCCTAAAGGTGAAATACTCTGGTGGATCCAACAAATAGACCTAAATCCAAGACTGCCCCTGCATCCTCTCGCCCCAGTCCTAGAACTCTACATAAATGCATCAGACATGGGCTGTGGAGCAGCCTTGGGAAAATTCAGAATTCAGGGAATTTGGACCCCTCCCAAAAATCAGAACACATAAACATCAGGGAAATGTGAGCATTGCTTCTAGCTCTACAAGCATTTCAACCTCTCCTTTGCCAGCCCCTCTACAAGTGTTCACAGACATCTGGTATGTGAACAAGCAGGAGGGACCAAATCCTATCTCCTGTGTATGCTGGCTTTTCTGGTATGAGAATTTCTGGCCCAAAATCACATGACTATTCAGGCAGTGTACATTCCCTCCAACTCAAATCTTGTGGCAGACTCCTTAAGCAGCTCCCTGACTAAATCCCATGAATGGAAGCTTCATAGGGATATGTTCCTGGATATAGTCCACTGATGGAGTATTCCTCAAATAGACTTATTTGCCTTCCCCCCTGAACAGACAACTTTCAAAATTTTGTGCCAGAATCCAAAGTCCTCTGATTTGGAAAGTAGACGCCCTGTCCTTCTCTTGGAAGGGGATGTTTCTGTATGCATTCCCTCCCCTTCCTCTTATACGAAAGGTCCTGTTCAAGATTCGACAAGACCAACCAAAAATCTTGCTGGTCACTCCCTTTTGGCCAAGGCAGCAGTGGTTCCCCCTCCATCTACATTTAGCCAAGGGCCATCACCATGTTACCCCACAGAGTGGACCTATTTATACAGAACAAGGGATCCCTAATGCACCCACACCTGTCAACACTACAGCTGATACTGTATGTGATATGATTCTAATTCCCTTCAGACATCTATTGTCAGAGGACGTGCTCAGAATTTTGCAGGAGGCCAGAAAACCCAATACAAGAAAATCATAGTTTGCAAGTGGAAAATATTTTTTTCTCTGGTGTCTCTTTAAGAACAAGGACCCACTGACAGTGGAAATCCCAGTGGTTCTATCTTACTTGTGTGAATTGCTCTCTGCTGGTTTGGCTTACTCTTCTATCAAAGCACATGTCAGCTATGTCTGCTTGTCTGCTTCTTTCTACCCCTCTAGCTTCCAGATTTGAGGTGAAACAATTCCTTAACAGTATCCTTCACATTAGGCCTCCCAGGAAACCTATTCCTTCTCCTTGGGACCTTAAGTTTGTCCTAGAAAAACTGACCCAGGCCCCTTTTGACCCTGCATCCTCAGCCTCTCTCAAACATTGCTCTTGAAAAACTGTTTTATTAGTGGGCTTGACCTCAGCCAGAAGGGTGTCGGAGCTTCTGGAAAGAGACTCCCTTCACCTGTGAAAGCCCACTCTACCAAGGCTGTGGCTTCCTCTAAGGCATTCTTCAAGGGTCTTGATAACAGCGCCATTCTTGAAGCAGCCATCTGGACCTCTATCCATACCTTTAACAAGCACTACAAACTGGATGGAATTTCCAGATCTAGATCTGGCTTTGCCAAAGCTATTTTACATAGCTTCATTGAGAGCTCCTCTGCTCCTTCCTCCTCTGTTCCTTCTTGAGCTTTGGCATTCTCCCTCAGCTGAAGAATACTGCAGCAAGTGAATAGAAGAACATAGAACAGTTGTATAAAATCTTACCATAACCATAGATGTCATTCTTTTCACTGCTGCAGTATTCTATCCCTCCCTCCTTCCCCCCTGGACTATTGTTCTACTTGGATGTACTGACCTTCTATATCCTTAGTCTCGCATTCCTCCTGGGGCATTCAGTTCTGAAGATGGTACATGCATACATTGCTTTTATGGCCTTTTTGTCTGACAGCAGCCTACGTGTGACATTCCATCTATCCTACAGTAGTACAAGATTTTTGTATACTGGTTGATGTTGGGTCACCTTCAGGCGGGACATGCAGGTTAAGAATACTGCAGAAGTGAAGAGAAGGACATCTATGGTAATGGTAAGATTTTACACAACTATTCTTTATGTTTTATTAGTATATCAAGCTATACTTCTGGTTTACAAATGAGTATGCTTCTGCATACCAATTAGTCCCTAAGCATGAATAGTTGGCACTGGAGTTTTGTGCCACCAAAGCACTGGTGTGACTGTGTTTGGGCTGAGAGGAGTGGGGTGCATGAAGATTTTTATTGCATGTATTGCATCAGCTTTGATTCATAAAGGAAGATAAAATTATTTATTACATGTATTGCATCATCTTTTTTGGTTCCCAGAGGAGGATAATAATGTTTATTACATGTATTGCGTCATCATTTTTGGTTCATAAAGGAGGATAATATTGTTTATTACATGTATTGCATCATCATTTTTGGTTCATAATGGAGGATAATATTGTTTATTACATGTACTGCATCATCATTTTTGGTTCATAAAGGAGAATAATATTGTTTATTAGGGTCTATATTAGATCAACAAACACGTAAATGTTCGAATCTGTAAAGGTCGACCGTTATAGATCGAACATTTATGTGTTCAAAAATCTTTAAAAAAAAAAAAAAACTAAGCAATAAATAGATAAACCAAAGGGTGCAGGCAGGGGCGAAAGCCCCCCCGCACCCCCTACATGGGGGGCTGCATCCCCCCCCCCACTTAAATATACCAACTCCAGGATCGCACTACAGTGTAGTGAAGGGGAAATTTCCCATTTCTGCACTGTAGTGCAGTGATGTGTGATCTTGGAGTTGGTATATTTAAGTAGTGGGGGGTGTGGGGGGTACAGGGGGGGCTTGCCCCCTGCTAAAACCCTTTTCTTAATTTTTGTTTTCTTTATTTTGTTTTATTACATTTTCGAACATTTAAATGTTCGATCTCTAAAGGTCGACCTTTAGAGATTTGAACATTTAAATGTTCGTTGATGTAATACAGACCCGTTTATTACATGTATTTCATCATCATTTTTGGTTCATAAAGGAGGATAATATTGTTTATTACATGTGTTGCATCATCATTTTTGGTTCATAAAGGAGGATAATATTGTTTATCATATGTATTGCATCATCTTTTTGGTTCATAACGGAGGATAATATTGTTTATTAAATGTATTGCATCATCATTTTTGGTTCATAACGGAGGATAATATTGTTTATTACATGTATTGCATCATCATTTTTGGTTCATAAAAGAGGATAATATTGTTTATTACATGTATTGCATCATCATTTTTGGTTCATAAAGGAGGATAATATTGTTTATTACATGTATTGTATCATCATTTTTGGTTCATAAAGGAGGATAATATTGTTTATTACATGTATTGTATCATCATTTTTGGTTCATAAAGGAGGATAATATTGTTTATTACATGTATTGCATCATCATTTTTGGTTCATAAGGGAGGATAATATTGTTTATCACATGTATTGCATCATCATTTTTGGTTCATAAAGGAGGATAATATTGTTTATTACAGGTATGTCACGCAAGTGTCTTGAGCATCAGTAAATATCGTATGATCTGAGCTCAGACCACTTTAGTACTGGGCATTCTTAGTGTCTTTGTTATAGGTAGCTATGAAATGGGTCTATATCACTTGTGTATGTGTCTCTCTGTATGTGTCTCTGCACCTGAGCTTGCTAGAGTAATGGTTCCTGACTTATTCTGGTAACTTACTAGGATGTATTACTCATATAATGGTTTGACAAAGTAGCAGATGGATGTGCCATTGATGTTGATGAATATATTAATAATGGATCAAAACAATCTATTAGTTGTTGTTATTAATGGTATGAATATTTAATGTTGTGTATAATAAGTTGCTGAACACATCACCGATTCTGCTATTCCATCTCTGGCAAACCACTGAAAGAACAATAAATCAGTCAAGAAGTAAAATGTTGAAACCGGCAGCCAACTGTGCCAAACTACATTTTTATACTCTATTGATTTGTTATACTGCATGAGCTGAATAGATTTAAGGATATTTTTTAAAATACATGACTTATACAAGCTCCTTCTGTGATTAATGTTGATTATATTCCTGCAAACTCTACAATCACAAATGCTGTCTTTTGATTGTATGATTTGGAGCAGGGGATGCTAGTTAAGCCATTGCTTTTCTAATTGGACCAAATTATAATTAGTGGCTGATGAAACTGTTTGCAGGTATTTGTTTTCTTTATTTCTAAAACCAGTTAAGGATGTGATAAGATGCTTTCCTACAAATGTACTAGAATCCCAAATACAGGGGAAAGATGTCAGTTGTACTTGCTGTTTAGTAGATGCACTAATAAAAGCAATGAAAAAAAGGACTAAAAACTGAGATGAAACCATGTCAACCAAGCATTTCCAAAGCAGCCATTATAGATGTAATTCTATTTAACTGATACAAGCAGTGCACATACTTGACGGAGTTTCAGTGCTGGTATAAAGGGCAGAAGTAAGTCATCACTCTGCAACATCAGTGATCCGGGTTCAGGAACAAATCTGTGCTCTTGGAGTATAACTATAGTGCAGCCACCTAAGATTCTAACGTCCAGCTCTTATTCCTTGGAGGTGGGTTCCAGCGATGTGACTACACCATGAAGATGGGACTGAGAATGCTGGATGTGTATAAAGTTATGTGTGAAGGAGGGAACCACCAACCATTATATTATCTTATACTTGTAGAAACATTAAAGGAACAATTGTCTCCTGCAGCTTTTGGTACAAATGTCTCCACAGATTACTAACTGTGAGGTCACAAAAATATTTGGGGAAAGCTATGATTGCCCCCCAACCCACAAAATAAAGAAATAATAATGAATTCTCATCAGTGACCTTACTCTGAAATGGAGGCAATTTGAAACAAAGCTTATTCTCCACAAAGTCTCTGATTTTAATAAAATATTTAAAATATGTCAACAATCCCAGCTTTTAGATAAAATTGAAGATACTTGTAAAGTAAAAGTTACTACCTACAGTCTGCCCTTGTAACTTGGCAGTTGTGCTTCCTAGTACTGCAACTCAACTTTATTCCATAGGGATCGTTAGAGTTTCTCAGGCAAGAAGCCTAGCTGGAGAAATGCCTCGGTAATTGCAAAAGAACGTTCCAGAGATATTAGCAGTCACTGGGGTCTGGTTACTCACCTGTCTGAAATATTTTCTTTCCAAACACAAGCCGTTCTATCTTGAAAAACATACAAAACTTATGTCTATATTTCAGTAGATTAAAAATAAATTGCTGGAAACAGGGGCTAAAGGTAAAAAAGCCTAAGAGACCTCTGACCAGTGTTGGTCTAAGGACTTTCATGATGTGTCTGTAAAATTCTACTTATAAATAAAACTAATAAAAACATGTTATGCGTCATTATAAGTGCTTCATGCGGGGAACCGCTCCCACATAAGAGGATCCACTTGTTTACCTTGGCAAGCTTGAATTATTTTTTAGAGTTTCCTCAGTTTGTGTTACTCTCCCGATGTATACTCACCAATAACTGCTTCTTTCTCTGAGTATATTCTTTAATAGTGGGTAATAAATGTTCTGCCATTCATGTTCTATTTTTTCCTCCATGATTAAACTGAATTTTACTTTTAGCACCTTTGAAGTATGCACTGTACACCCTTCCTAAAATACAACTGTTGTCTAACTCACTTATATAATAATGAACACAACAACTTGTATTGTGCCTGTGAGTTATGCCTGTCACAACTGTATAGTCTGATGTAACTAAACACAGAAAAATGGAAACTCAGTGAAAACATTTCCTATGAATTCTAAATATGCAGAAGCAATGTGTCTGTCCAGGGTATTGCCCTGGGACCTACAAATGCATGATCTTAAAAATGCATAAGATGAAATAAATACTTATAGATATTCGTGACCTGCAATAGGGTATTTTAGAGCATTATTGTATACTTAGTAAAATGCGTTTTTGTCACCTGTGTGCTGTTTTACACTTATAGTCACATGAATTGTTTTTGTTAGAAAACATTCACAGTGATTAAATTTGACTTTTCTACCACATGGGCACTTCAGTTTTTTTGGTTACTGATGAAACCATGTGAATCCTCAATGGCTACATTTATCTTTCAGCTTGAAAGTGCATTTATATTTTTGTTCTTTAATACACTGTTTCCCTTTCAGCTGTGCATCTTAATTCTGGCACAGAGCTTTCTTTGTTTCTAAAGAACACACAGTATAAACACAGCATTGACCTTTGCTCCACTGTTACTGAGTTCAGGATTCCTAGATATGAGCTTTTTCCTCCCAAATAGTGTTGAAATTTGCAGGACTACAGTAAGAAATGACTGGGTAACTAGAGATGAGTAGTAAATTCTAAACAGATTGAAAAAAATGTGATTCTGGAGCTCAGTAGCTCTTTCACATCCACATTAAGTGAGAAGAGAGAATGTCTGCACATTTGCAGCTCACACTATGCCAAACTCTAAACATAATGGAAGATAATACCTTTGTGGCTTCAACAAACCAGGTACAATTGCTCAGTTTTGAAATCTATTAAAACAGTCTCTGAGCAAATGATGCTTTTATGAACGTCATGATATACTAGAAAGAAGTTTACCTCATGATTATTATGACTCCATAGTTCTTTCTAACTTCAGGATGCATTCAGACTCTGTTCAACATGGCCATGCATATGCATATTATATAAAGTGCAAATCATGAGGAATAGAGACAGAGGTATCTTCTGAAGAGCGACTTATTTGTACTGAGACATTGGTCTGTGTAAACAATGCTGCCAGATGAGGTTGCATTGCAAGGATAATTATGGGTATTATAAGACAGTTAAACTGCATGTACTTCTTGTTTATAGGACAAAGGACAAAGAGATCAGGACAAAGTGCAGCATAACAAGTGGAACCTTAAAATGACAGAACAGAACATAATAATGTGCAGTCTTTGTACAAGTTACATTTTTTTTCTTTTCTTTCTTTCCTTTCTTTCTTTTTTATTTTATTGATTTATTTATTTATTTGATGCATGCAGATTTCTGTGGTTAACTTGTATTGACCCTCTGGCCTTCTAACCTTCTAATGACTTGTATGTATTGTTTATTCTGTAAAATATATTATTTAACTTTCTTCTGTTGTCTTTACTGGTTTATTACTTTCTTGTTATGACTTTACCTGCAAGGACCAAACCATGTCTGAAAAGAGTCTGTGGACCAGTGCACCAACACTGTTAACAAAAGGTAAAATTAAAAAAAAAAAGAAAGTTCTTAATCCCTGTCCCCAGAACATATTTGGTACATTATTCTTCAATGATTGCTTCATTTATTAAGATTATAACTTGCTGCATTCTCAGCAGTTTCTTACTTCATTATTAATGTGTGTAATTTTGGTGGCTGAGCAACCTGCTTTCCTACCTCTGATGTCAGTGAAAAAAGAGATAAATATGTTCTGTGCCCACACCAAGCACCTGCATTCCT
Source organism: Protopterus annectens (assembly GCF_019279795.1). Classification (NCBI taxonomy): domain Eukaryota; kingdom Metazoa; phylum Chordata; order Ceratodontiformes; family Protopteridae; genus Protopterus; species Protopterus annectens. The sequence continues at coordinate 308,185,406 of NC_056750.1, forward strand.
ATTGTAGTACAATCACTATAGTATTGGGAGAAAGTGTCTGCTCATCTCCTGAGCTGCTACAGCTACCCCTTAAATGAGCTGACCCGTCCGCTGTTACCTGTTGTAGCCCAGGATGACTGCAGTTGTTTAGAAAGAGGAATTGTTTATTTGAAAGAATATAATATGATATAAAACAACAAAATCTAATAAAGCTGAACAAAATCATTAATGAAATAACTCACAGGAAGAAAAGAGCATTTTAGTCCCTAAGTCCAGAATCATGAAAAAGGAATTCCTAAACACTCTATCAATGTCCAGTTGTGTCTGGTAAAATGCAAAAGATCAATATTTTGCCCAGCAACAATTAGCTGTCTGCAGGACAGATAGATTAGTTCTAGACGCAGACCCCAAACTAGGTCTTCATGGCAAATAGTACAGGATAGGAGAATGCCAGTCAGGCGTACCTATGAGTCCTCTTCCAGACTGACCAAATAAATCTTTGCATTTCTTTCCTCTAAAATCAAATACTGGACTAGCTCTCTGTGTACACTTCATGCACCATCCTGTTCTTCTCATTATTTTTAATGTATATGGTTACCTATAAGAAATTAATTTAATAGATCCACAACACCCACTTTCTTCTGTACCTCATAAAATATAGCTGAAGGATTGCCAGAGGATAACTGCATGTAAATGAATTTAAAAAAAGTCTATTTCCCTTGTACTATAACCTATTATATCCTTTATACATATTTATATGTCATAAAGCATACATTTGTGTTGCTGGGCCACAGAATCTTATACAAATATGTTGATTTTTTTCCTTCTACCTGCTACTCCTTGAAGCATTTAGATATAATCACATGTTAGCTACACTGCATTTCAACCAAACTTTTTAAATAATTTCATACACGCACGCACACACACACACATATATATATATATATATATATATATATATATATATATATATATGTATATATAAAATATAGTTGCTGGTTACTTTTATTAATACTGCAGCATAATAATCAAACAATTATATATTATAAAATAAAAATGGTACATTGCTTAGCACTGCTGCCTCACTGAATTTGATTTTTCAGTTCAGTTCATGGATGGAGTACCGTCTGTATGCAGTCCAGATGTCATCCATGTTTCTGAGTGGGTGTTTTTGGTTGGTTTAGATTCCTCCAACATCCCAAAGACATGTTATAGGTTAATTACCAATCATACAACTTGCTTGTTGTGGACCATGAACTCCCATAACTGTCAGATTTAACCCTTGTCTTAGTACTATATTATTACAGGAGTAAATGAAAATCTTTGGGCGTATTAAGCCATAGAAAAAAACTTGCACCCATGAATCACCGAATGAACATATTTCTCTCCCTAAGTATACCCTAACTATACCCGATTATTTTAATATTATTGTCAAACTCTTATTGTGTAAGATAAATTGACATAAAACCTTGTCCTGTACCTGGTGGATCTTCCAGCTATCTTGTGCCGACATCTGATCCAAGCACATTGCCCATCTTCAATGATTCAGAATCTATATAATTTGTTAAAAACACTCCCATCATTTTTGGTTGTCCATATAAAATATGCATCCTCAAACTACATGGCAATCTTTAAAACTATTTATAAAATATGAGCATACAGACATGAAGCTAGAATGTAGTAGCACAATTAAATAAATAACAAGAGTAGTTGGAATTGTTGCTTATGATCACTAAGCCAAATATAAAAAAGTACAATTTAATAATATATTCATTAACAAATGCAATTAATCATACGTTAATTTAAATAACTTTTTTCATCATTAATTAAAGGAAGCCATTTTATCTTTATAGACTTGGGGAGAACCCCAGAAGCTATTGGTTTATGATTTGCCAATGGATGAGGTGGAATTCAAGGATTAAAAGTTATACAGTACAATATGAAATTCGTCCTATGTAAATAAATACCTTAATGACTGATTTTTTTGTAAAAAACAAAAAAGAAGAATCTATATTTCAGTAACTATCTAAAAATAATCCTTAAAAGGCTTTAAGTTAATTTTGTTAACTACACAAGAAGATTGCACATTTGATAAAAATATCACCATTGAAGATATTAAAAACATTAAAGATGAGCCAAAACAGATAGCTGCAAGTCCATATGGCCTATCTATTGTCTTATATATTTTATTAGAAAAAACAACTAATGATGTAAAGATCTGGTTACTTTCAGTATGTATACACAAGTGGTAAAATGTCTTTGTCTAGTTCTCATTTAGCTTTCCCTCTCCAAGTCTTCTTGTAGAATACTGACCATTGGTCTCAACGCCATAATTTTCTCTGTGCGTTCCTTCCTTTGTTTAAAACTATTTCTGTGAACTCCCTCTGAAATAAAGGAAGAGCTTCTCTGGCATTCCTTCCTGGGTGATATTTCCTTTGCTTCTTTTTTGCTCTATTATTTTTTTACAGGCATACCACCCTATGAACATTTTTCACTCAATTTTCTGATCTCTTTCAGAGGTCTTCCTTTGCCTGCTCAGGGTTGATGCATGTTTTGGCTCTGAGAGGATAAGAAATTCCTTAGAAATATTCGATATTGCATTTT